>NC_069499.1:1539666022-1539833522 GCF_027579735.1 Bombina bombina
AAAAAGAGAAACCAGTAGATTATAGCCAGCACAAACTTGTTTCCAGCTAGTTACTCCACATACTGTGTCACAATGAAAGAGACATACCCAAATTGCGATCAAAGAAAAATAAAACAGATACACTTGACAGTCGGCTTATTGTATAAAAGCAGGAGCAAGAGCTAAGTGCAAAAGATGGGGTAACAGCTACACCCACTGGAGGTCTTATGTGGGGAGTAGTACCTTGACGCTGGAACTTTGAAACTTTGTTGCAAGGTACATGGAGTGCAATAACCATTTAAAAGAGTCCGACCCGGTCACACAAGCCTGAACCGCCAGCAGTATCCAACAAATTTGGTTGACGGCGTGGAGAGCCGACTGCATTACAGCGGATGGATCAGTGTGCAGTGCCCAAATAACAAGGTTGACGGCATTTACAGCCGACTGCAACATAAGGATCCGGAGGCGTGAAAAACAAAGTCTGGTAAATATACCATAGGAAAGAACCTAAGGAGGACTTTCGGAATTTGGTGAGACAATTTGGTACACTTATGACTCCCTATTTGGTTATCTTTCCTTTCTCGGATATGGATCTCTTTAAATGAGTCTGTCATGGTTAAATTTGACACAACAATGACTGTATGATGAATGGTCGAATTACTACAATTTAAATTGGGACATTCAGTATATATATCTTTACAGTCCGCTCATGAGATATAATTTAGGTTATTGCTTTACCCTTTATATGCCTTATATGTTTCTGCATTCTAATTTGTAGTTAATGTATGATTAATATATAATATGAAGGCTCTGGGGTACCCCATCTTTTGCACTTAGCTCTTGCTCCTGCTTTTATACATTAAGCCGACTGTCAAGTGTATCTGTTTTATGCTCTATAAAAATATTTTTCTTTGATCGCAATTTGGGTATGTCTCTTTCATTGTGACACAGTATGTGGAGTAACTAGCTGGAAACAAGTTTGTGCTGGCTATAATCTACTGGTTGATTTCTCTTTTTGATCCATATATATATATATATATATATATATATATATATATATATATATGTTCATGTCACTGAAGAAATGACACTTTGCTACAATGTAAAGTAGTGAGTGTACAGCATGTATAACAGTGTATATTTTCTGTCCTCTCCAAATAACTCAACACACAGCCATTCATGTCTAAACCGTTGGCAACAAAAGTGAGTACACCCCTAAGTGGAAATGTCCAAATTGGGCCCAATTAGCTATTTTTTCTCCCCGGTGTCATGTGAACTCGTTAGTGTTACAAGGTCTCAGGTATGAATGGGGAGCAGGTGTGTTAAATTTGGGGTTATCGTTCTTACACTCTCTCATACTGGTTACTGGAAGTTCAACATGGCACCTCATGGCAAAAAACTCTCTGAGGATCTGAAAAAAAAGAATTGTTGTTCTACATAAAGATGGCCTAGGCTATAAGAAAATTGCCAAGACCCTGAAACTGAGCTGCAGTACGGTGGGCAAGACCATACAGCGGTTTCACAGGACAAGTTCCACTCAGTACAGGCCTCGCCATGGTCGACCAAATAAGTTGAGTGTACATGCTCAGCGTCATATCCAGAGGTTGTCTTTGGGAAATAGACATATGAGTGCTGCCAGCATTGCTGCAGAGGTTGAAGGGGTGGGGGGTCAGCCTGTCAGTGCTCAGACCATACGCTGCACACTGCATCAAAATGGTCTGCATGGCTCTTTTTATCCCAGAAGGAAGCCTCTTCTAAAGATGATGCACAAGAAAGCCTGCAAACAGTTTGCTGAAGACAAGCAGACTAAGGACATGGATTACTGGAACCATGTCCTGTGGTCTGATGAGACCAAGATAAACTTATTTGGTTCAGATGGTGTCAAGCGTGTGTGGCGGCAACCATGTGAGGAGTACAAAGACAAGTGTGCCTTGCCTACAGTCAAGCATGGTGGTTGAAGTGTCATGGTCTGGGCCTGCATGAGTGCTGACTGCACTGGGGAGCTACAGTTCATTGAGGGAACCATGAATGTCAACATGTACTTTAAAAAAACTGAAGCAGAGCATGATCCCCTCCCTTCTGAGACTGGGCCGCAGGGCAGTATTCCAACATGATAACGACCCCAAACACACCTCCAAGACAACCACTGCCTTGCTAAAGAAGCTTAGGGTAAAGGTGATGGACTGGCCAAGCATGTCTCCAGACCTAAACCCTATCAAGCATTTGTGGGGCATCCTCAAACGGAAGGTGATGCTCCGTGATGTCGTCATGGAGGAGTGGAAGAGGACTCCAATGGCAACCTGTGAAGCTCTGGTATACTCCATGCCAAAGAGGGTTAAGGCAATGCTGGAAAATAATGGTGGCCACACAAAAAATTGACACTTTGGGCCCAATTTGAACATTTCCACTTAGGGGTGTACTCACTTTTGTTGCCAACGGTTTAGACATTATATATATATATATATATATATATATATATATATATATAAAATGTATGTGTGTGTATATATATATATATATATATGTATGTGTGTATATATAAATATGTATGTGTGTATGTATATATATATATATATATATATATAGACAGAGAGAGAGAGCTATATATGTATAGATATATATGTATATATATTATTTAATTATGTTATATATATATATATATATATATATATATATATATATACAGATATATATGGAAATATATATTTAAAAAAAAAATCTGCATTTTCTTCTAAGTCTATAATATCCCAGAGGGGGATATATAAAGGCGCGCTGTAAAAGAAAGTATATTTGAGAAACACAATAATAGCTAATGGATGTGTTATGAGACGGAACTACCGTATTCGGCTCTCAAGATCTAGCCGTAACAGCTAATGTTCATATGGTGTATTCTCAGCCGATAGTTCTTTGGCAAAGGCAGCTCCTCCTGGTTCCAGAGAGCGGGGATAACACTGTTAAAAGATACAAATAGAAAGAGGGCGCCACATAGCGTGATAACGTTTCATCAATGTGTTTGTGGGCTGAAAGGTAATGCGCTTACCATAATCTGTGGCACTGTACTGTGAGCAGTGCAATTTAGCCTGCTAGCACTTAGTCAGTGGCTAGTACACTGCAGATGGATACACCTCCTGAGGATTTCACCTTTTGGTGAAGGCTCTGTAAGCACTTTCAGTCGTAGCCACAAATTTCTTTGTTTAAAAACAGGAACAGTCTGTTTAATTTGCGTGCTTAGCAGCACTGTGATAAAACGAGGTGAACAACACACACATACACTCACATACATTCACATTCATACACTATCACACATCTTCATCATATGAATACACTTGATTGACACAATCGTACACACACACATATACACAAATACACAGATTTAGTTAACAATACTATTATCTACCTTTGCGACCATTATTTTACCAGATCTATCATTATTGATACACATTACACCTTCACCTTTTATATATTTCATTTTCATAGTCCAACATTACATACAGACACAGACCTACATGCACACTTATCGTCCTCATGGATGCATACAATGTATTCGTTCCATCTTGATACACATTTTTTTCTGAAATATGGCCACTAACATACACTATGATCAGATAAATAGCATTGCACAGCTCACATACACATAGTGCTTGACAAATCATTAATTTATCTTTTATACGCAGAGATACATATAGGGTGCACACTCATGGCACATGTGCACATATGTGAGAATGTTTGTATATACTTTTAATTCACAAATCTATATTATTTAAAATGAAATAAGCATACATACAGGTATACCTCACTTTACAGTGCTTCACTTTACAGCGCTTCGCTAATACAGGGCTTTGTGGAGCTGGAGTTCAACCTCCAAGGATTTTAAAACAGTGCTGTAATCTGCTATCAGTAAGTTCTTATTAAGGAACAGAAGCATCTCTGCATGTTCAGCTATAAGTCTGTTTCTACTATCAGTAAGTTCTTATTACGGAACAGAAGCATCTCTGCATGTTCAGCTATAAGTCTGTTTCTGCTATTAGTAAGGACGTTTGAAGCTAAGCTGAACAGTCTTTCACTTTTCACACTACTGCATGGGTCAGAAAGATATTTTTGGGCCATTAAATCTCAGTTTATTAACTGCTCAGTACTTCAGGGGTTTGTCTGAATGAGATACAGTGATCTCTCCCAGGTAGGCTTCCAGCTGTAAAGTAGCAGCTTTTTGAGCACTGCTCTGACGTACAATAATACAAATAATAGCAATTTGTATTGGCAGAACAGAAGTGAACAATTTTTAGTTAAGTCTCCACTCCAGCTTAAAATGAAATGGGAACATGCAGTTTGAAAAACTTCACAAGATGGCGTATGGAATTGGAGGTATCGGTTTAAGTATTGGTGCATTTGCACAAGTACAAGTACTCCTGCAAATACTTGGTATCGGCACCGATACCGATACTAGTATCGGTGCAACCCTACTAGAAACTGTCCTGGTCAGGATTGCACAAGATTGTCCATCTGCACATTTTTTAAATAGCAGTTTATGTATCTTTAATGTTCTGTATCAGTATATATTATTTTGTATCTTTAAATATGATAAAGTATTCCTAATTATAATTATCATGTATTTTGTTGTTTATATTCAGAAACTAAATTGGAAAGTTTTCAACTTTTTAACAAAAATGCAGTGTAGGGCTTAGTATAAGCCTGGAGCAGTCTAAGGGTTAAGGCTGTAGGAGAGTGGGTTAGAAGAGAGAGGGAAGGTGCTGGGTGCAACATTGTTGCAATTTAGGGTAGGCCCCTCCTTACCAGTAGATAAGCCAAGTTCTCCCTTGCAACTTCCTCTTCTTCTCCGGATCCTGGCTGAAGCAGTTTTTTCTTAGCAGTTCTGTCATCACCAGTGCAGCTATGCATCGTTCCAGGCGTTCCACTCTGCCTCCCAGACGTTACCAGTCGGAACAGGAACCTCCTGCACCTGCAAAAGAAAAAATAAAGATAAGTGTTCAATCTATTTCTGAGGAGGATTTAGATATCATTCCCCCAACTCAATATACTACTGTTGTGTCAGCCCAGGTTCATAATGTGGAAGAGCAGGGACCTATTGATATTGAGTTAGCTCAGGAATCCCCCAGACCTCAAGCATTGCAGACCCAGCAGGCTAATTTACCCCTTGATAGTGTACAGGCCTCATTTTTAAGTGCTGTACCCCCTGCTGCTATGTCAGCAGTTTCTGACCTATTGAAAAACATAATATCCGCTATGGCTGCAGCCTCCCCAGGGCCCAGTGTGACACCAGCTGTTTTCCCTCCTGATCCTTCTAGTCAGGATCCGGATCCTGCTTTAACTACCCCCAGCAGGCATCGCCCTTTCACACCTCTCATTGAGGCACCACACGTGGCAACACGCGGTCCCCAGCCCGGCCGGAACATGGCCCCTGTAACGGCCCCTCAGCCCTCAACACCCGGACTTGCCCCTGGTCGCACCATACCCGAGGCCCATGCCATCCCAGGGCCTATGCTGCTCCCCCCGGGGCCTAGCGATCTCCTTCGCCAGCCGCGTGGTCCGGGTCCGACTTCCGGTGTCAACGCCATGTTAGTGACGTCACCGGAAGCGGACATCGGCACTTCCGGCTTGGCAGATTCCCGCGCGGTCACAAGGACATCGGCTCCCGGGGCAACGCCACTCGCAGGTGAGCACCGAGAGCCGTCCTTGGCCGTTGGCGGGTTATCAGTGGGGGGTCAGAGGGGCATTAACAGCGCAAGCAAACTGCGCAAGCGAACGGCAAATTTGAACGTTAATCCTCAGGGGCATCAAAGGGGTCGCTCCATCATAAGAGGTAGTACCAGGCAGATAGCCAGTGATAGGGGTAGGGGGACACGCAGAGTTAACCCTTCCAGGGCAATGAGGCCATTACAGTTTATACAAATGGGACATAACGCAAATGCCGTTCAGCAGGCCGCTCCCGATGTTATTAACCCACACAGGGCTGATAGTGGTTTAGTGCAAGCGGCCGCTCAGCCGCATGATATTGTGTCTAATAATAGCCTGCATGTGAATCAAGGCAATGTGCAAAGTATGCATGTTAATCAAAACATTGAGCATCATTTACCGTCTCATCATTTACCATCCCCCATTGGTGTGAATGCGGCTTTGAATGGTGTGAACGTATAAGCAGCTCCTCAGGGATATAATACACCCCTGGTTGGCATACATAATGCGAATGGGCAATCTTTAAGCCAGCTACAACATCCCATTATGTTAGGCATACAAGGAGTACAACCCCTTGATCAGGGTATCCACTCCCCCATTGCAGCCACGCAGGGCGCTCATGCACACTCATTAAACCATGCACAATCAATAAGCCAGGCATGCCATAACCCTATTGTAGACCAGCAGGGTGTGAATGCTCAGACATCTGCGAATGGACAGTCAGTGAGTCAGGGATTTCATACACCACTTCATATAGCTCATCCACCCCTTGCTACTGATAATCCAGACACATCCATTGGGCAAAGTGCTCGCCAAATTCTTTCTCTTTTGCAGGGGGCAATTGGATCACAAAGTGCAGCAAAAACACGGACCAACACTGCCACAGTCATGAGTGGGGCGGATGCAGAAGTTCCAAGCAGCATTACAGCAGGAGCAGCAGCCACCACTTCCACTGCACAGCAAGGGTCTTCAGGACTCGCCCTCCAAAACCAGCCAGCAGGCCAGCCCGTTTCCAGCATGGGTCAGGGACCTCCTGCCATTAGTCACGGTGAGAATGCTTTATTTACACACAATGACCATTCTTCCTCTGACTCATCCTCTTCTGACTCAGGGTCTGAGACTGACTCTTCCTTGGGTTTACAAGGGGCAGGTCAGAAGAAAATGTTTAGAATGATTAAGAAAATTTTAAAGAGGGGGGTCAAGCCAGATACTAAGCAGGACAGCGCCAGTAACAACGCCCCGCAAACCCCATCTACAGAGGTGCCAGCTGAACCTCTCCCTACCAGGGCCATCTCCGAAAGGCGAGCAGCCCTTTACGGGGACGCAAGCCCAGGAAAAATATACTCATTGCATAGACACCTGCGCAAAAAGGTGGTCAGTAGAATCCACCGTGGAAAATATGTTAATATCTTTGACCTTTCGGTGGAGGCGTATAGGCAGAGAGAGAGGAGCGATGAGGGAACAGGGCCTAAAAAATTTAAACGCCCAGACACTTTTGATGAGTGGCTCCAGTGCTTCAGGGTTTTTTCCTCCTGTTATATCGAAAAGTACCCCTCCCAGAGTTTGCCTATCCTAAAATACACGGACACTATTCACTGGATTCAGCGTAATCACAGTGAAGGTGTGTGGAGGGAATATGATGCTGAGTTCAGGAGGAAAATGGCAGGAAATCCTTCCCTGACTTTTGACTCTACTGACAACCAGTTGTGGCAGCGAATGGACCCAAAAGGGGGTGCACCCGCTGCTGCAACTTCAACTCAGCAATCAGCGCAGCAGTCCTTTCGCAATACCAGAAGCAGGAAACGGGGGGGAACCTGCTGGCCCTTCCAGGACAAAAAATGCGAAAAGGGTAGCGCATGCACCTTCAGACATGTCTGCAGGTACTGCTCTGGTCCACACCCTGGCAGTGACTGCATCAAGCGAAGGGACCAGACCAATAAGCCCCCTTCAGCAAACTTGGGCCAGAAAGGCGGAAACGCCAATTAATGTACATGCCATGGCACCATGGTTGTGGGCTTACCCAGACCAGGCGGCGGCACGTATGTTATGGGAGGGTTTTTCATTTGGTTTTCATATCCCCACATTTAGGCAAATCAAGGGTAAGAGATTTAATAGGAACCTTATTTCAGCATACCAACACCCCCAAGTGGTGAGGGATAAAATTAATAAAGAAGTGACTTTAGGGCGAATGGCGGGCCCCTTTGCTGCCCCACCTTTACCTGATTTGGTCATTTCCCCGTTGGGGGTGGTTCCCAAGAAAGAGCCAGGGAAGTTTCGCCTCATTCAGCACCTGTCGTACCCAAAGGGTAGCTCAGTCAATGATGCCATTGACCCCCAACTCAGCTCGGTGCGCTATCAATCCTTTGATAGCGCACTAGACCTGGTCAGGAGGGCGGGTCATGGTGCTCTATTGGCGAAACTAGACATTGAGTCGGCATTTAGGCTTCTTCCACTCCACCCCTCAGTTTTCCATCTAATGGGTTGTAAGTTTGCAGGTGTGTACTACGTGGATCGCTGCCTGCCCATGGGCTGCTCTTTGTCATGCGCCTTGTTTGAGGCGTTCAGTAGTTTCCTTCATTGGGTCGTAGCTTCAGAAGTGGGCAGCGATCCCATAGCACACTACCTGGACGATTTTCTCATTGTAGGGAGAGCAGGCTCCGATGATTGTTTATCCACAATGAACATCATGCGCAGCGTCATGAGACATTTCGGGGTGCCCCTAGCAGAGGACAAAACGCAAGGCCCCGCGTCCTGTTTAGTTTTCCTGGGAATCGAAATCGACACCCAGGCTCGGCTCTGTAGGTTGCCACCTGATAAAGTTCAGGGCATGCTTGAGGCGGTCAGAGCGGCAGTCTCTAATGCAGTTATTTCCCTGAAACAGTTACAATCCCTGTTAGGTTTGCTTAATTTCGCTTGCAGAGTTATCCCCATGGGTCGGGTTTTTAACCGTAGACTGGAAAGACAGCTTAGTGGTAGGTCAAACCCGAAATCAAAGATAACCCTAGGGAGTGAATTGCTGGCTGACCTGGTAGTCTGGGAACAGTTTCTCACGCGATTTAACGGGATTCGGGTCTGGCGTACCCCTCCCATGTCTAGCCAGTTACTGCACCTTTTCACTGACGCAGCTGGATCGCACGGTTACGGGGCCTATTTCCAGGGAGAGTGGAGCGCGGAGCCCTGGCCGGAGTCCTGGGCCCCGGCGGGCCTTACTCGAAACCTGACTCTCCTGGAGCTATTCCCCGTGGTCTTGGCGGTCGAGCTGTGGGGTGGGAAGTTGTCGAACAGGACTGTTGTGTTCTGGACAGACAACATCAGTGTGGTCTTTGCGATCAATAACTTGTCAGCCACCTCAGCAAAGGTCATTACCTTGCTGCGCCACCTGGTGTTGCGCTGTCTGGACCTTAACATCCAGTTCCAGGCCCGTCATGTCCCGGGCGTCGACAATGTTGTAGCTGACGCCCTGTCACGATTCGAATGGGCGACATTTCGCAAGTTAGCCCCCACAGCTGCAGCCGTGGGCTTACGCTGTCCTGATTTCCTTTGGCAGCTCGTCCTTCCTGGATAGCCTTACTGCCGTTGGTCCGCTCCTCCTTAGCACCATCCACTTGGCACGCCTATGCCCGCATGTGGTCTGAATGGGACGATTTCTGTGCGTCCAGGGGAGCCGACGCTGCTCAGGGGTCTAGGGACAACTTACATGATTGGCTGGTGAGTTTGCATGCCTCTGGGGCCCGTCAGGGGGCAATACAGTCCAAATTGGCCGCCCTCTCATTTTTCTATAGGGCATTAGCCATTCCTGACCCAACCAATTCCTTTTTTATTAGGCAGGTGATCAAGGGTTGGGGCAGATCGCAGCAGCGGAAAATAGACACGCGCGAACCCATCACCCGCGACCGCCTGGAGCGTTTGCTCTTGGCGCTCGACGTGGTCTGTAGATCAGATTTTGAAGCCCTACTCTTCAAAACTGCGTTTAATCTGGCCTTTGCCGCCGCTCTTAGAGTTAGTGAGGTAGTAGCACCCTCCAAGCAGGCGTCTGGGGCAGGTATACAATTGCAACATGTTAGAGCTGCCCCTGATTCCTTACTTCTTTTTCTGCCGCGATCAAAGACAGATCAGGAGGGTAAGGGAACCTGGATCCCCGTTCACCCTCAGGTGAACAGCGCATGCTGCCCGGTTAACTGCGTTAATCTTTACCTGGCTCAAAGGCCGCCTGGCCCGGGGCAATTCCTGGTCCATGCGGACGGCAGATCCCTTTCCAAATTTCAGTTCGGTAGGGTCCTAAAATTGGCGGCAGTCCAGGCGGGGCTGGACGCTAGCAGACTTGCCCCGCACTCTTTTCGCATAGGGGCCGCGACTAACGCTGCGCAAGCGGGCTCCTCGTGCGAGGACATAAAACGTATTGGGCGTTGGCGGTCCAATTGTTTCAGAACCTATGTCCGTCCAATTGTTTAATGTTTAGATGTTAATTCAGGATACTAAAATGTTTGTCTCCACAGGCACTACCCCCGGGGTGAAGCGAATCTGGATTGTGGGCCACTCCTTTGTCCACTGGGCCTCCCTACGCTGTGCGTCCCTCCCATTTGGCCAATCCCTAGGTCTCCCTACCAACAAGGCATCCGTTAGGTGGTTGGGTGATAGGGGGATGTGCTGGCCCCAATTAGCAGGAACCATATCCGAGGCCCTGGTACGCTGGGGGAAGCCTCACATTATTATTCTTCACCTAGGGGGTAACGATGTGGGGGCCATACCAGTTTTACAGTTGATTAAGGTTATGCAGGCAGACATTGGGTGGCTAAGAGTACGCATCCCGGGGGTCATGATAGGGTGGTCCCATATAATACCCCGTCTCCACTGGAGGCATATGTCGGCCCATACGGCGGCATACCGGGTTAGGAAGAAGATCAATGCGTCTGTAGCGAAAACCGTCACTGGGTCAGGTGGCTTCGTGGTACGGCACGAAGCCATTTCGGCTGATAGAACCGAGCTATATAGAAGGGATAAAGTTCACCTTTCTGATGTGGGGCTGGATTTATTCATAGGGGACATTCAGAGAGCTCTGTTACCCCTCCTGTAAATCGGGTTGTGGGTTGGCGGCAAGGGTACCATTAAAATGCTTCCTTGTGGCGGGAGATCCTCGGTCCGGTTGCGCAGGAGAAGGTCGCTAGGGGTGAGTGATGGCCAGACTTCCGGGGAGGAGGGTAGGCCCTCACGTGCACGTGACGGTAACCCTCCTTCCTCCCTTTTGAGGGATGGTCACGTGATCTCTGCAACCCCTCAGCGTCATCTCCTTTGGGCAGAGAACCCTCTGCTGCTGTTCCCGTTGGGCCGGTGATCTCCTGCTGTTCTGGGTATCTGATCTCTATGCCGCCATATATATTTTCAGTTCTATCAGTTCTATCTAGTTTGTTAGGTTAATAAAATTTTATGGCCTGTGACGGTCACAAAATTTTTCCCATAAAAGTTTGTCTGTGGTTATTTCGCACTACATTCTCATGTACATAGTTATTTAATTAAGTTATGTTAAATCCTCTCCTCTGTGAAGAAGGATCCGGTAAGCATTTAATCCCTTAATGCAGTGTAGGGCTTAGTATAAGCCTGGAGCAGTCTAAGGGTTAAGGCTGTAGGAGAGTGGGTTAGAAGAGAGAGGGAAGGTGCTGGGTGCAACATTGTTGCAATTTAGGGTAGGCCCCTCCTTACCAGTAGATAAGCCAAGTTCTCCCTTGCAACTTCCTCTTCTTCTCCGGATCCTGGCTGAAGCAGTTTTTTCCCTCCCTCCCTTCCCCTTTTGTAATGTTTTAATGATGTGTATTTTCGACGGCACCTTAATGGCAGGGCTATGGCTACTCACCCTAGGCCCAATAAGCCATTACTGTAGGATATGGATCTCCTCTCCCTGTTATGCGGTTTACACGGCTTGGTAACAGGGAATCCTTATCTAGGTGGAAGATCTTCTTTCACCCTGGCGGCGGGAGATCCTCGGTCCGGTTGCGCAGGAGAAGGTCGCTAGGGGTGAGTGATGGCCAGACTTCCGGGGAGGAGGGTAGGCCCTCACGTGCACGTGACGGTAACCCTCCTTCCTCCCTTTTGAGGGATGGTCACGTGATCTCTGCAACCCCTCAGCGTCATCTCCTTTGGGCAGAGAACCCTCTGCTGCTGTTCCCGTTGGGCCGGTGATCTCCTGCTGTTCTGGGTATCTGATCTCTATGCCGCCATATATATTTTCAGTTCTATCAGTTCTATCTAGTTTGTTAGGTTAATAAAATTTTATGGCCTGTGACGGTCACAAAATTTTTCCCATAAAAGTTTGTCTGTGGTTATTTCGCACTACATTCTCATGTACATAGTTATTTAATTAAGTTATGTTAAATCCTCTCCTCTGTGAAGAAGGATCCGGTAAGCATTTAATCCCTTAAAGCATTTTCATTATTACTTTTTAAATTAAATTGCTAGATTATTTGATCTTATTTGTAAACAGTTAATTTGTCTCTACAGAGAAATCCTCTTATGGGTATAGGATCAATTATTGTCTGAGTATAAATTAGCTGTAAAATCATTCATGACATTACATTAATGTATTAGACCACAGATGATTTGCAGCAGCTTATTCATCAGGTAAGCTGTTAGAGCAGTGGGTTATTACTATTTAATCACTTTATTTATTTATAAAGCCCCTCCTGAGTCCTGAGTAACATCGTTGTTTTATTTCACTTTGTTTTTCATTCATTTACAATCTTTTAGTTTCTTTGCTTTTCATTTTATTTATTCTTTGCAATAGTGTATGCTCTTTTTCTCTCTAGTTAAAAATGTTTCTTGCATATGTTCAATTTATATACAAAGAGAGAAGCGCTCTACCAGGAACGAACAACAGCTCAGTGGCTTGTTCTATGGCGATTTACCACCCAGAGGCAGCTTCTTTTAGACCAGTGTGCTTTTCACAGAAGAAAACTTTCCTGAAGTATATCAGTCTGATCCCGCCAAGTAAGGTCAGTCCAGCCCCGAAATACCAGGCAATTCTCCTCTGAACAAGGAACATGACAACCCCAGACGATCGTTTCGGCCTCCTATGGGCCTCGTCAGTGAGGTGCAGCCACATTCCTCTAAGCACACTGGGCAAGGAGTCCACGTCTGGTTTCCCCCATCACCCATAGGGAGACTTCCCCAGGGTTATAATAATTTGCATACAAAGAGAGAAGCGCTCTACCAGGAACGAACAACAGCTCAGTGGCTTGTTCTATGGCGATTTACCACCCAGAGGCAGCTTCTTTTAGACCAGTGTGCTTTTCACAGAAGAAAACTTTCCTGAAGTATATCAGTCTGATCCCGCCAAGTAAGGTCAGTCCAGCCCTGAAATACCAGGCAATTCTCCTCTGAACAAGGAACATGACAACCCCAGACGATCGTTTCGGCCTCCTATGGGCCTCGTCAGTGAGGTGCAGCCACATTCCTCTAAGCACACTGGGCAAGGAGTCCACGTCTGGTTTCCCCCATCACCCATAGGGAGACTTCCCCAGGGTTATAATAATTTGCATACAAAGAGAGAAGCGCTCTACCAGGAACGAACAACAGCTCAGTGGCTTGTTCTATGGCGATTTACCACCCAGAGGCAGCTTCTTTTAGACCAGTGTGCTTTTCACAGAAGAAAACTTTCCTGAAGTATATCAGTCTGATCCCGCCAAGTAAGGTCAGTCCAGCCCCGAAATACCAGGCAATTCTCCTCTGAACAAGGAACATGACAACCCCAGACGATCGTTTCGGCCTCCTATGGGCCTCGTCAGTGAGGTGCAGCCACATTCCTCTAAGCACACTGGGCAAGGAGTCCACGTCTGGTTTCCCCCATCACCCATAGGGAGACTTCCCCAGGGTTATAATAATTTGCATACAAAGAGAGAAGCGCTCTACCAGGAACGAACAACAGCTCAGTGGCTTGTTCTATGGCGATTTACCACCCAGAGGCAGCTTCTTTTAGACCAGTGTGCTTTTCACAGAAGAAAACTTTCCTGAAGTATATCAGTCTGATCCCGCCAAGTAAGGTCAGTCCAGCCCCGAAATACCAGGCAATTCTCCTCTGAACAAGGAACATGACCACCCCAGACGATCGTTTCGGCCTCCTATGGGCCTCGTCAGTGAGGTGCAGCCACATTCCTCTAAGCACACTGGGCAAGGAGTCCACGTCTGGTTTCCCCCATCACCCATAGGGAGACTTCCCCAGGGTTATAATAATTTGCATACAAAGAGAGAAGCGCTCTACCAGGAACGAACAACAGCTCAGTGGCTTGTTCTATGGCGATTTACCACCCAGAGGCAGCTTCTTTTAGACCAGTGTGCTTTTCACAGAAGAAAACTTTCCTGAAGTATATCAGTCTGATCCCGCCAAGTAAGGTCAGTCCAGCCCCGAAATACCAGGCAATTCTCCTCTGAACAAGGAACATGACAACCCCAGACGATCATTTCGGCCTCCTATGGGCCTCGTCAGTGAGGTGCAGCCACATTCCTCTAAGCACACTGGGCAAGGAGTCCACGTCTGGTTTCCCCCATCACCCATAGGGAGACTTCCCCAGGGTTATAATAATTTGCATACAAAGAGAGAAGCGCTCTACCAGGAACGAACAACAGCTCAGTGGCTTGTTCTATGGCGATTTACCACCCAGAGGCAGCTTCTTTTAGACCAGTGTGCTTTTCACAGAAGAAAACTTTCCTGAAGTATATCAGTCTGATCCCGCCAAGTAAGGTCAGTCCAGCCCCGAAATACCAGGCAATTCTCCTCTGAACAAGGAACATGACAACCCCAGACGATCGTTTCGGCCTCCTATGGGCCTCGTCAGTGAGGTGCAGCCACATTCCTCTAAGCACACTGGGCAAGGAGTCCACGTCTGGTTTCCCCCATCACCCATAGGGAGACTTCCCCAGGGTTATAATAATTTGCATACAAAGAGAGAAGCGCTCTACCAGGAACGAACAACAGCTCAGTGGCTTGTTCTATGGCGATTTACCACCCAGAGGCAGCTTCTTTTAGACCAGTGTGCTTTTCACAGAAGAAAACTTTCCTGAAGTATATCAGTCTGATCCCGCCAAGTAAGGTCAGTCCAGCCCCGAAATACCAGGCAATTCTCCTCTGAACAAGGAACATGACAACCCCAGACGATCGTTCCGGCCTCCTATGGGCCTCGTCAGTGAGGTGCAGCCACATTCCTCTAAGCACACTGGGCAAGGAGTCCACGTCTGGTTTCCCCCATCACCCATAGGGAGACTTCCCCAGGGTTATAATAATTTGCATACAAAGAGAGAAGCGCTCTACCAGGAACGAACAACAGCTCAGTGGCTTGTTCTATGGCGATTTACCACCCAGAGGCAGCTTCTTTTAGACCAGTGTGCTTTTCACAGAAGAAAACTGTCCTGAAGTATATCAGTCTGATCCCGCCAAGTAAGGTCAGTCCAGCCCCGAAATACCAGGCAATTCTCCTCTGAACAAGGAACATGACAACCCCAGACGATCGTTTCGGCCTCCTATGGGCCTCGTCAGTGAGGTGCAGCCACATTCCTCTAAGCACACTGGGCAAGGAGTCCACGTCTGGTTTCCCCCATCACCCATAGGGAGACTTCCCCAGGGTTATAATAATTTGCATACAAAGAGAGAAGCGCTCTACCAGGAACGAACAACAGCTCAGTGGCTTGTTCTATGGCGATTTACCACCCAGAGGCAGCTTCTTTTAGACCAGTGTGCTTTTCACAGAAGAAAACTTTCCTGAAGTATATCAGTCTGATCCCGCCAAGTAAGGTCAGTCCAGCCCCGAAATACCAGGCAATTCTCCTCTGAACAAGGAACATGACAACCCCAGACGATCGTTTCGGCCTCCTATGGGCCTCGTCAGTGAGGTGCAGCCACATTCCTCTAAGCACACTGGGCAAGGAGTCCACGTCTGGTTTCCCCCATCACCCATAGGGAGACTTCCCCAGGGTTATAATAATTTGCATACAAAGAGAGAAGCGCTCTACCAGGAACGAACAACAGCTCAGTGGCTTGTTCTATGGCGATTTACCACCCAGAGGCAGCTTCTTTTAGACCAGTGTGCTTTTCACAGAAGAAAACTTTCCTGAAGTATATCAGTCTGATCCCGCCAAGTAAGGTCAGTCCAGCCCCGAAATACCAGGCAATTCTCCTCTGAACAAGGAACATGACAACCCCAGATGATCGTTTCGGCCTCCTATGGGCCTCGTCAGTGAGGTACAGCCACATTCCTCTAAGCACACTGGGCAAGGAGTCCACGTCTGGTTTCCCCCATCACCCATAGGGAGACTTCCCCAGGGTTATAATAATTTACATACAAAGAGAGAAGCGCTCTACCAGGAACGAACAACAGCTCAGTGGCTTGTTCTATGGCGATTTACCACCCAGAGGCAGCTTCTTTTAGACCAGTGTGCTTTTCACAGAAGAAAACTTTCCTGAAGTATATCAGTCTGATCCCGCCAAGTAAGGTCAGTCCAGCCCCGAAATACCAGGCAATTCTCCTCTGAACAAGGAACATGACAACCCCAGACGATCGTTTCGGCCTCCTATGAGCCTCGTCAGTGAGGTGCAGCCACATTCCTCTAAGCACACTGGGCAAGGAGTCCACGTCTGGTTTCCCCCATCACCCATAGGGAGACTTCCCCAGGGTTATAATAATTTGCATACAAAGAGAGAAGCGCTCTACCAGGAACGAACAACAGCTCAGTGGCTTGTTCTATGGCGATTTACCACCCAGAGGCAGCTTCTTTTAGACCAGTGTGCTTTTCACAGAAGAAAACTTTCCTGAAGTATATCAGTCTGATCCCGCCAAGTAAGGTCAGTCCAGCCCCGAAATACCAGGCAATTCTCCTCTGAACAAGGAACATGACAACCCCAGACGATCGTTTCGGCCTCCTATGGGCCTCGTCAGTGAGGTGCAGCCACATTCCTCTAAGCACACTGGGCAAGGAGTCCACGTCTGGTTTCCCCCATCACCCATAGGGAGACTTCCCCAGGGTTATAATAATTTGCATACAAAGAGAGAAGCGCTCTACCAGGAACGAACAACAGCTCAGTGGCTTGTTCTATGGCGATTTACCACCCAGAGGCAGCTTCTTTTAGACCAGTGTGCTTTTCACAGAAGAAAACTTTCCTGAAGTATATCAGTCTGATCCCGCCAAGTAAGGTCAGTCCAGCCCCGAAATACCAGGCAATTCTCCTCTGAACAAGGAACATGACAACCCCAGACGATCGTTTCGGCCTCCTATGGGCCTCGTCAGTGAGGTGCAGCCACATTCCTCTAAGCCAGAGCTTTCCAAACTTTTCATGTTGGCGACACACTTTTTAGACCTACATAATTTCGTGACACAGTAATTAAGTTGTACTGGCAAACAGGAGGTTAAACTAACTTGTTTTAAGAGATACAGACACATACATAAATTATATAATAGCGAAATGTATTCACAAGTAACAGTATATATGTGCAAGAATTAAAAAAAGTTTAATAACACCAATAGCTACTTACTTTTTTAATGGGATGTATGAGGTTTATGGGATGAGCACAGTTTCTGAATATTTGGTGGAATATTGGATAAAGACACTCACATTTCATCATCAAGCATTTTTAAGCTTCCCCTTCCTATCCATATATCAAGAGCAGGAGCAGCAATGCACTACTGGGAGCTAGTTGCAAAAAAAAAAAAAAAAACACTGACTTCAGCTCAGTGTTTAAGCTGCCGCCCTCAGAGCTCGGTGAGTCCGACTGACTATTGCCCACCCTGCAAACACACTGCTGTCCCACTCACTGACTACACGTGCAGTCACAAGCTAATTAAGGAGACTACACGTGCAGTCAGCAGCCAATGTGCCAACGGGAATAGTTTCAGTTCCCACTGAGCTGCGCCAATAGGTTAAGTTGATCTGTGACCCCCTAGGTATCAATCACATGTCAACCATATGATATGCGTAGCAGGTAGGCGTAAAATCAGAAACCAAAAAAAAATAAAAAAAATTTTTTTAATTTGAGCTGAAGCAGGGACACACCTACACACTGCTGCCGACACACTAGTGTGTCCCGACACACAGTTTGGAAAGCACTGCTCTAAGCACACTGGGCAAGGAGTCCACGTCTGGTTTCCCCCATCACCCATAGGGAGACTTCCCCAGGGTTATAATAATTTGCATACAAAGAGAGAAGCGCTCTACCAGGAACGAACAACAGCTCAGTGGCTTGTTCTATGGCGATTTACCACCCAGAGGCAGCTTCTTTTAGACCAGTGTGCTTTTCACAGAAGAAAACTTTCCTGAAGTATATCAGTCTGATCCCGCCAAGTAAGGTCAGTCCAGCCCCGAAATACCAGGCAATTCTCCTCTGAACAAGGAACATGACAACCCCAGACGATCGTTTCGGCCTCCTATGGGCCTCGTCAGTGAGGTGCAGCCACATTCCTCTAAGCACACTGGGCAAGGAGTCCACGTCTGGTTTCCCCCATCACCCATAGGGAGACTTCCCCAGGGTTATAATAATTTGCATACAAAGAGAGAAGCGCTCTACCAGGAACGAACAACAGCTCAGTGGCTTGTTCTATGGCGATTTACCACCCAGAGGCAGCTTCTTTTAGACCAGTGTGCTTTTCACAGAAGAAAACTTTCCTGAAGTATATCAGTCTGATCCCGCCAAGTAAGGTCAGTCCAGCCCCGAAATACCAGGCAATTCTCCTCTGAACAAGGAACATGACAACCCCAGACGATCGTTTCGGCCTCCTATGGGCCTCGTCAGTGAGGTGCAGCCACATTCCTCTAAGCACACTGGGCAAGGAGTCCACGTCTGGTTTCCCCCATCACCCATAGGGAGACTTCCCCAGGGTTATAATAATTTGCATACAAAGAGAGAAGCGCTCTACCAGGAACGAACAACAGCTCAGTGGCTTGTTCTATGGCGATTTACCACCCAGAGGCAGCTTCTTTTAGACCAGTGTGCTTTTCACAGAAGAAAACTTTCCTGAAGTATATCTGATCCCGCCAAGTAAGGTCAGTCCAGCCCCGAAATACCAGGCAATTCTCCTCTGAACAAGGAACATGACAACCCCAGACGATATGTTCAATTTATGTATTATCTTACTATAAATCACTCTTTTACACATTCAATTCAGTTACATTTTGAGGATGTGTTATATATATATATATATATATATATATATCTTATTAAAAATAATTTTAAGTTACTATGTTGACCAGAATTAGACTGGTCCTAACACTACTTTGCCACAGAGGGCTGAATCATTCCTGCTTTTACTCTCCATAATAGAATGAGACTCCCTGGCTTTTTATTCACAACTATTACACTGCCATGAGCACACCTGAGCTTGGGTGGGGTGCTTAAACCAATGGGAGATGGTCAGTCTAATTGGGGCACCTTGTAAGTTGGTGACTGGCTAAGCAGAATATGGCCATATTGTGTGACTAAGATCCCAATATTATTTAAAAAGAATAGTTGTCTCTTGATGTTGTTTGCAGGCAATTTTTTTGCAGCAGTTAAAAAAATATGTTGTGCTTTTGAAAATAGATGTGCGCCAATACCTCTTTGTTTGTGTAATTACTGGGTCATATTGGCAGCACTCACAGATGTTGTATATAAATTTTGTAAGGTGTGCTAAAAAAACAAATTTTGTATTTGTACTTAAAAGTAATCAGGGAGACTGACCATCTCCCATTGGTTTAAGCACCCCACCCAAGCTCAGGTGTGCTCATGGCAGTGTAATAGTTGTGAATAAAAAGCCAGGGAGTCTCATTCTATTATGGAGAGTAAAAGCAGGAATGATTCAGCCCTCTGTGGCAAAGTAGTGTTAGGACCAGTCTAATTGGGGCACCTTGTAAGTTGGCTAAGCAGAATATGGCCATATTGTGTGACTAAGATCCCAATATTATTTAAAAAGAATAGTTGTCTCTTGATGTTGTTTGCAGGCAATTTTTTTGCAGCAGTTCAAAAAAAATATGTTGTGCTTTTGAAAATTGATGTGCGCCAATACCTCTTTGTTTATATATATATATATATATGTATATATATAAAAATTGTAAAACATATATATCTATATCCTATCTATCTATCTATCTATCTATCTATCTATCTATATATATTCATCTCTCTGTATGAATATATAAAGGTATAGATATTTATACATACAATAAAATGTCAAATATTAACATTAAACACATAGTAAAATACATTATTAAAAACGATTAAACATTATTTTACAAGTTTTAAGGTACTGTATATATGTGTATATATGTATGTATATACTTATATACATATATAAACACATAAATAGGCATATATATATATACATATAAGTACATATATTTACACCCATACACATATTAAAATAGACATATATAAGTTCATTATGGCCCTTTCAAGTCAAACACCTTGAAATATACCATATAGCTTTTAACCCTTATCATTTTTATTAATATTTCTATTAATAATAGTTATCAGAATCTGTATATATGAGTGTAATTTATTTATTTTTACCCCTTGCACTTTACTTTTGCCCTTGAGCACACTCATTTACTTTCAACTTGTAATACATGCGCAAATTAGCGTGGTCGCAATGTTGCTTACTTAACTTTAGAGTGCCATTGTAATCTAGCCCTTTATTGGTAGGTTGTATTTTTAAATAGAATTGAGAAAACATTATTGATTTAAATCATTTGCTTTAGCTAATTTTTAAACCAAACATTATTTATTAATTATTTAGATATTTAATTAATTTGCACTTAATACATTTTAACAAGGGTAAATATTAATATATTTTAATAATGATTATAATAATTATAATATATTAATTATATATAAAAATAATATTTTTTATGAAAATGGTATAATTCGAAAAGTTTTGACACCACAGAAAAACTAATTTTATTTTGTTATGTGCTGGTAACAGCCTCTTCATTGTTTCTGTATAAATGTATATAAAACATTTATTTTTATTTTAATATCCTTTCAAGACATTAAAAGGGACAGTATACTGTAAAATAGTTTTTCCCTTAAAGTATTTCCAATTACCAGCTGCAGAGTATAGAGAAATTGAGAAATTGCATTTTCAGGTTTATTTGTGTATCTGAATTAGCTGGTTCTGTGCTTTGATACCACAGCCTATTGACATGGGATGAGCTTGCAGGTAAAATTAGATCTCATTATGTTATCACTTTGTGTACACAAAAATGCTTCCTTATCTTGTGTCTCTTTGCAAACCAAACCTCAATACTTAGAGAGAACAACTGAAAATTATAATTTTATTAGTTATCTCTTCTGCACCCCACCAAGAGTGTAATTTATTCTGCTGACAGTAGCCTGGAATTACGTATTGAAACTTTCAGTATAGGTGGGGATACCACAGGCTAAACCAGCTTTTTCAACTGCTGAATTAAGGGTAAATGAGCTACTTGTAAACTATTTAATATACTCCAGCAGGTAAAATGGATCATTGGGAACTAATTTAAGGGGAGAACATTTTTGGGCAAACTGTCCCTTTAAAAATAAACAAGTGTTTTGTGTTTTTCTCTTTGCACAGCTCAAGAAATTCAAACAATTATAGTTTTGTTGAATCTAACTACATAATACAAAAATACCTTGAGGAATTGATTATGAGTAATAACTGAAATGGACTATTTATTTTTCTCTATAAACCTGTATAAGCCATATATCTAATTTATTTAATACCAGTGTATAAATATGATGCATATATTCTATTACAGCTGACAAGCGTATTATCATTGTTTTTCCTGACAAATGTTTCCTTTTTCTAAAGAAAATATTTAAAGATAATTCATTTAACAACATGTTCTAAATATAACCTAAAATGTTTTTTTTGTTTTTTTTTTATAGCTATTGCAGTACAACCTGAATGCATTAAAACGTTATTGAGCATTAGAGTAATATTGTTTTATAGTTTAGACAAACATCATGCTAATGGTCAATCAAACAACAACCATGGCGTTCCATATACTAGCGTTTGCCACACAGACACAGAAGCAACCTTTTCTTTTCAGTGTTTTCTTCATTATATACATGGCTGGAATTATAGGAAATCTAACCATAATTCTACTGGTTTCTATAGATACTAATTTACATACGCCCATGTATATTTTTCTAGGAAATTTATCCTTCATTGACATTTGTTTTACTACTGTGTCTCTTCCGAAGTTGATGGATATTTTAATAACTGGATATAACTCAATATCCTTCATACAGTGTCTAACACAGACATACTTTACTGTTTTCTTTTCAAGCACTGAGGTTGTCCTGTTGTCCTTCATGGCTTATGATCGTTACCTTGCTATCTGTAACCCATTAAGTTATCATGTTTTGATGAATAACAAAAAATGTGTAATGATTTCTTTAGCCCTTTGGACAACTGGATGTGTGAATTCATTTCTTCTTACTGGTTTTGCTTCCAAGTTGTCATTTTGTAAGTCAACAAGTCTTTGGCAGTTCTATTGTGATATCAAAGATTTAACAAGCATTTCATGTGACAACACAGTATTAAACAATATAATCTCTGTAGAAACAGTTCTATTTGTAATGTCTCCATTCTTGTTGAGTTTAACTTCTTATATCAAAATAATTATTAGTATCCTGAATATGAAGTCAGTGAATAGTAAAAAAAAAGCTTTCTCCACTTGTACGTCCCACCTCACAGTCCTACTAATTTACTATGGGACTATTGTGTGTGTATACATGGGATCAGCTTCAGAACAAGCAGGGGAAATGGACCAGGTATTCTCTGTATTGTACACAGCAGTGACTCCCATGTTAAACCCTTTAATATACAGTCTAAGGAACAGAGATGTAAAGAAAGCATTGATCAATATTTTGCCTATTAATTGCAAATAGAAGAAGCTTAGCACTAAAGAAGCATTTACTTAAAGCTTTCATTATTGCTCTTGTTTAACCCCTTAAGGACAAGGACATTTTTCAATTTTCTTACCCTTAAGGACCAGGGCTATTTTTACATTTCTGCGATGTTTGTGTTTAGCTGTAATTTTCCTCTTACTCATTTACTGTACCCACACATATTATATACAGGTTTTTCTCGCCATTAAATTGACTTTTTAAAGATATCATTATTTTCATCATATCTTATAATTTACTATAAATAAAATTATAAAATATGATGAAAAAATTGAAAAAAATACACTTTTTCTAACTTTGACCCCCAAAATCTGTTACACATCTACAACCACCAAAAAGCAACCATGCTAAATAGTTTTTAAATTATGTCCTGAGTTTGAAATACCCAATGTTTACATGTTCTTTGCTTTTTTTGCATGTTATAGGGCAATAAATACAAGTAGCACGTTGCTATTTCCAAACATTTTTTTTCAAAATTAGCAATAGTTACATTGCAGTGCCGTGTTGTCAAAGGAAGCAGGTGAGGCAGCGCCTCACCTGTCCAATGTGTGTATTGCACTTTTTTATTATGTTTAATAAAAAAATAATTTATTTGTTTAAATATATATAATTTTTTTTTATTTAGCCAAGGTACCCCCATAGCCCCCCACCCCCCACCCGCAGCCGACTCTGCCACCATGATACAAGGCTGACTGCCTGCAAACTAGCGATCTATCCATATTCATGTTACGCAATGAAGGAGAGGCTGTGAGACGTTCAGATGCCCTTCCATTGCGTAATATGGATATCTTGCAAATTAAGTGTATGAGCCATGAGAGCTAGCCCCACCTAGTGGTGCTGCTTAAGCTCCTCGCGGCCCATACGCTCCCTAAGGAGGCTGCTGTACAAATAGCCTCGAGAATCGGGAGCAGATCAGGAGTGGGTCTCAGTGAGTGACATCACTCTTGTGGCGCCTCAGCCTGTAGGAGGCTTGTCATATTCTGGCGTGGGAAGAATAGGAACTAAAGAAAACAGAGCTGCTGAGTCTAGCTGAGAAGGACTTGTGACAGTGTGAAGGTGTGACCTGTCCTGCCCTGGAGTCTGGACAACTTTGATGGATTGTGAAATTGTCACTGACTGTCTGGTGTAGAACTACGGTAAGTATTAAGTAGTAATAATTTTTCCCCCTATTTGAATTGTAAGCTGGACAGTCAAGAGCCTGCTCCAGTGTTCATCTGCACCCAAATAATCAATAGAAGATCTGATCTCATATGCAGATGCACGGGTATTACTATATTCTTTCTCTTCTGAATTGTGTCTGTTTTTATTTATTGCAGGTAAAGAAAAAGTTTTGTGATAAAACTTTTTCTTTACCTGCAATAAATAAAAACAGACACAATTCAAAAGAGAAAGAATATAGTAATACCCGCGCATCTGCATATGAGATTGAGATCAGATCATCTATTGATTATTTAGGTGCAGATGAACACTGGAGCAGACTCCTGACCGGCCGGCTTACAAACAGGACCGTCATTACTTGTTTTCAGGGACTGGTTGTTGGGGGAGGAGGTAGTAATGGTTGACAATCTGCTAAAGCCAGGGGCACGTTGTGAAGCAGCCAGCAGTTTAGCCGTGCGTTGACTGTTCTAGTCCAGGACTCCAGGGCATGTGTATATGCCATTTGTTTGGGCAAGTGCATAGCCATACCAACCCCAGCTGCAGCAGTGTGTTACAGAGAGTCAGAGGTGAGCAGTGCACTAAGGAGCGGTATTGTAATTACCAGAGCGTCTTGAACTGTTATTAATTAAGGCCCTTAATTAATAACTGTTCAAGATGCTCTGGTAATTACAAGGGCTGCCCAGGACATTCAGAGAGCAGGAGCAGCTGCAGGGGGGGGGGCAAACTGTTGCACTACTTCCCTTACTCTATTTTCATAAAGCATTAGAGTGCTTAAAACTCCCCTATGACCTCACCGTTTCCAGCAGCTTGACATTGCATGCAGTACTGATCGGTCAGGCATGAGGAAAGCAGAGTCATCATCTGCAGTCACATCCCACTGCTTCCAAAGTATCTGCCATTGGGGTTGTTTAAAAGTGTAAAAGAAAGCGCTACTGTTTTTAACATCTCATCTCGTACTTCTTTAGAAGGCTGGAGTTCACAAAAACAGGGCAGCTTTGTGCCTGACATTCCGATGTTAAAAATAGTAGCACTTTTAAACAAACCCAACAGCAAATACCTTGGAAGCAGTGGGATGTGACTGCAGATGACGACTCTGTTTTCCTCATACCTGACTGATCAGTACTGCATGCAATGTCAGGCTGCTGGAAACGGTGAGGTCCTAGGGGAGTTTTAAGCACTCTAATGCTTTATGAGAATAGAGCCAGGAGAGCAAGGGAAGATGAAGAATACTGTTAAAATGTCAGCATTTGTTTTAGTTGGAAATAAAATAAGATCAACCCTGTTAGAAAACAAACACAAAAATGAGACCTCATTTAATAATAATTTCCCTAAATTCGTGACCACATTTAATGTAGAACATCATACAATTAAAAAAATTATACAAAAGCACTGGCACATTATAAAGGAGGATGAATATCTAAGACCTATAATTCCAGCTAAGCCCACAGTTATCTTCAGAAAAGGACAACATTTTAAACAAAAATTAGCCCCCTCACTCATAAAAGGCATAGCCCCCAAAAAACCTTTACAAATAAGTAACATGACAGGCTTCTTCACTTGCGGCAAATGCAAAGGTTGTAACTACACCAGAAGAACACACAAAACATTTGACTCCACAGTTACGGGAAACAAATTGAAATAAAAGAATTCATTACTTGCAAAAGTAAAAATGTGATATATCTGTTGCAATGTGGCTGCAAAATCCAGTATTTAGGACAAACGTCTAGATTTTTAAAAACAAGAATCATGGAACATCAAAATAAAATAGAAAAGAATCATGATGACCACGGAGTGCCACTACACTGCAACAATTGTGAACATTTCACAAAAGAATCCTTTCTATGGATAGGAATTGAGAAGGTTGAAGTTCATTGGAGGGGTGGTAATCTGGCAAAACAACTAGACCAAAGAGAATTAAAATGGATACATACACTTAGAACATTTGCCCAATGGGGTCTAAATAAGGACACAAAAATTGCTGCCTTTGTCTAAAAAACTCTTAACATATGAAAGGGGGGGCAAAATAAATGATAAATTCAAAAGGTGAAAATATGGGGCCTAAATAAATCAGTAACATGTTTTGTTCTTGTTGAGGTGAATACGAGTATAAGGACACACACAAAAAAAAAAAAAAAAGAAGCTGTTTTTGTCTTAAAAACCTTCAACATATGAAAGGGGGGCAAAACAGATGATAACCTATAATGTGTTCCTTAGAAACAATGGGGCCGGAATAAACCAGTAAAATTTGTGTAAAGTGAATACAGAAAACATTAGTACATGAAAGGGGGGCAAAATAAACATGTATTTATACAGACAGTTCATGTTATATCATCACACTTAATGTTTATATATACACATATTGTACAAAAGAATATAATTCTCACACTTAATTTCAAGAAATTATATGCAACACACAAGTCACTGAGTCAATATTTAACATTCAAGTCTATTTATAATATGGATGTTTAATTATGAAAAGTATCTATTCCAACTTATAACAAACTTCTAAGTGGCAATTTATTCTACCTCCTCTAAATATTTGGATAAGTAGAATTCATATAAGAAACTTTGTATCTGTGAATAACACTTATGTCTTTTTAATTTGAGAAAAAAAGAAAAGGCAATCAATATCACTATATCAGAAACTGTTTTTCATTGGACATTCGATAACATGTGATACCCACTGACATATCAGACCTGAATGGGAACCTAAAATAGAGAACTACCTGAAAGGGAACTACAAAAAATCACTATACCAGAAACTGAATTTCATTGGACAACCTATAACATGTGATCTTCACTGACATACCGGACCTGAAAGAGAACTTGAAACAGAAAACTACCTGAAAGGGAACTACAAAACCGGCAAAAATGATGATATCTACAGAAATTTTATATTTTAAAACAAACTTATAGTTTCTTATATAATTAATATTGTTTTTTATGTTTTATTAGATGTTTATTTTAAATTTACAATTGAAATTTTGAATCGGGTGTAAACCTGCTCTCCTCCAATGGGGAAGCAGGTAGCGTAACTGACATGTATTTAAAGGCCGCCTGTGCAGCGGAAAGGTATGCTTTGGTTTGTAAAGCACTTTTATTGCTCTTGAGAAAGACCGATGAAACACCTTTTGCTGGGACCGATGAAACACCTTTGCGTTGAGCCAAATAAAGACAAACTTTTTTACTGAATCTGTGATATTGTATTTTCATATTGGGAAGGAGCCGGTAACCTGCAATATACACTGTGAGTAGATATTCACCTTTTTATGGTGTATTGTCTGATATTTCAGCACCACTATTTTGCACCTAGAGTTATACAACCGAGGAAGGAAAGGAAGATACCAATGACTGATACAAGCTGAACCAGCGCCTCCAGCTAGCACACCTGGTATATCTAAGTATGCATCTGCCCACTTTACATTGCTTAAATGAGGAATGGGTGGGGGAGGCAGAACACTGTATTGCCCTTCAACCTCTGCTATGAAATAACCTGGGGAAGAAAGAAGAAAGCACTCACCTATTCAGTACTGTGCGTTATGAACCTGCCATGTCTGCACTGTAAAGTATGATATTCCCTCCCTGTACACTGCATTATACTGATCTGTTCATTATTATGTCAGTAAAATAAACATTAAACTTTCATGATTCAGAGAGATCTAAATTTTCAATTTACTGCTATTATTAAATTTGCTTTGTACTCTTGATATTTCTTTTGAAGTGTAAGCTCGGGAGCAGGAATGCACTACTGGGAGCTAGCTGAACACATGGGTGAGCCAATGACAAGAGACATATGTGCAGCTACTAATCAGCAGCTTGCTCCCAGTAGTGCATTACTGCTCTGGAGCTTACCTAGGTATGTTCTTCAACTCAAGATACCATGAGAACAAAGCAAATTTGATATTTGCGTGTATGTAGTGAGCAGCATGTGTAAATATATTATGGGCAAGTACTGTATGTTTCAGTGAGCTAATCGTGTGTGTGTTATTGAGAAGTGTTTGTGTTTGTCAGAGAGCAGAGTGTGTGTGTAGTGTGTGTGTCAGTGAGCAGAGTGTGTGTAGTGTGTGTGTCAGTGATCAGAGTGTGTGTGCTGTGTGTGTCAGTGAGCAGAGCGTGTGTGCTGTGTGTGTAGTGTGTGTGTGTTTGTCATTGAGCAGAGTGTGTGTGTGTGTGTGTGTGTCAGTGAGCAGAGTGTGTGTATATACTGTATATATAGGTGCGTGTGTGTATGTTTCTTGGGAGTATTATAGTCACTGCCTCACCAGCCTCTGATCTAACCGCACGTCACTGTTACGTTGTAACACTGATATCTATCAGGAATCCCTGAATATCCTTTTACATGTATATATATTTTTTTTTAGTAGACAACCCAAAGTATTGATCTAGGCCCGTTTTGGTATATTTCATGCCACTATTTCACCGCCAAATGAGATCTAATAAAATTTTTCACTAACTTTAGGTTTCTCACTGAAATTATTTAAAATTAGCTTGTGCAATTATGGCACAAATGGTTGTAAATGCTTCTCTGGGATCCCCTTTGTTCAGAAATAGCAGACATATATGGCTTTGGCGTTGCTTTTTGGTAATTAGAAGGTCGTTAAATAACGCTGCGCACCACACTTGTATTATGCCCAGCAGTGAAGGAGTTAATTAGGTAGCTTGTAGGGTTAATTTTAACTTTATTGTATTGTAGTAGACAACCCAAAGTATTGATCTAGACCCATTTTGATATATTTCATGCCACCATTTCACCACCAAATGCGATGAAATAAAAAAAAATTGTTACATTTTTAACTAACTTTAGGTGTCTCACTGAAATTATTTACAATTAGCTTGTGCAATTATGGCACAAATGGTTGAATATGCTTCTCTGGGATCCCCTTTGTTCAGAAATAGCAGACATATATGGCTTTGGCATTGCTTTTTGATAATTAGAAGGCAGCTGAATGTCACTGCATACCACACTAGTATTATGCCCAGCAGTGAAGGGGTTAATTAAGCAGCTTGTAGGGAGCTTTTAGGGTTAATTTTGGCTTTAGTGTAGAGATCAGTCTCCCACCTGACACATCACACCCCCTGATCCCTCCCTGACCCCTCACAAACAGCTCTATTCACTCCCCCATCCCACAATTGTCACCGCCAGAAAGTCTGCCAGTACTAAAATAAAAGCCTTTTTAAAGCATGTTTTCAATATAAATAAATAGTTTCTGCAGTGTAGGTTCCCCCTTACCCTCCAACCTCCATGATCCCTTCCAAACAGCTTTCTTAACCTCCCCCCTCTTCCTATTTGTGGCCATTTTAGGCACTGGCAGCTGCCTGCCAGTACCCAGTTTCTTAACAAATTGTTGTATTTTTTTACCCCATTTTTACGTAGTGTAGCTGCTCCCCCTCAATATCCTACCCCCTCCCAGATCCCATTCCAAACAATATTTCCCCTCTCCATTCTCCCTCCTCCCACTCCCTCTCGCATAGATAGGTTGGTTGGTCGCACGCCCGCCCACCTTGCGAGATCCCGCCAACCCTCCCGGAACAGTGGCCGGAACAAGTCCAGTGATCGGCCACCTCCCTGCAGCTGCTCTGACCCACCAACAATCGGCACCATCGCTGGCCGATGCAGAGAGGGCCACAAAGTGGTCCTCTCTGCATCGTTGTGCCAAAAAAGGTATTGCAGTGATACCTCAATATCGAAGCATCACAGCAATACCTTGAAAGTGGCTGGAAGCGATCAGGATCGCTTCCAGACACTTTAACCCCCTAACAATGTACAGGGTATGTCGTTGGTCTTTAATGAACAGTTTGTGTATGACGCACCCTGTACGATGTGTGCGTTAAGAAGTTAAAGATTTAAAAAAATTGTTCATAAACACCAGCATGTGTCTGTTGAATATATGTTTTTGTTGTTTTACTTATATATATATATATATATATATATATATATGTTCTGTCTATTATATGCTTATTATGTTCATGTTGATGACATCTGGTGGTTTCATGTTGCAATTACAGATGGTTCCTCTCAAGAATAAAAAAGGAAGTGTTAATAAAGTTTGTAATAAAAGTTACTTTCAGTTTCTCAGCAGCCATCTTAGCTTCAAGAAGCATGGAAATCAGCACTTAAACATTTGCCTCTAAACATACATAGGCCTGTAAGTTATTTGTTGTTTGCTAAGAGTTCATTGTACATTTGAATTGCATTGCTATTTGCTGTAAGGATTAAATGTAAGCTCTCTGTGTTAGAAACATGTATTATTTAGTGTATGTATTGCAAGCACCACATGTAACTACATATTGTAATTTCAACTTTTCTTGTATTGCAGTTTTACGAAAATAACTATTCAGAAGTAAAATCAGTTTGGAATAAGCACAAAGCTATTTCTATCTGGTTTGTTAACTAGCTGTCTAGTTATCAGTTAATGAGGACAGTACAGTAAAAAGGCAGGCTATATCAGGGGAAGATACAGAGCTGCATTGTAAAGTAAAAAAGCATGCTATATCAAGGGAAGATATAGGAGCTGCATTGTAAAGTGAGAAGCAATAACAAGCAAGATACAAAGGCTGCATTTAAAAAAAAAGCAGTAAATAACAAGCAAACATACAAGACCTGCAATTTAAAGTGAAAGGCAGTAAAAATAATTTGCACAAGAACTGCAATTAAAATATTTTACTACTTTAAGCTGATCACTATGAACCAAGATAAGAGTGTTTATATGACGCAGCAAACTTTAGAGACCAGATCCTATGCCTCTGGCTCTAAATATTCCATGCGCTCCAGCAGATCATCAGTCAGTTCTGCAGGACTCAGAGCCCGTGCAAAAGCACAAGCAGCCCATGCACAAATTTCTTATGCTGAAAAAGAAGCAGACATGATAAAGCAGAAAGCAGCAATAGAAGCAGAGGCAGCTAGGCGTGAAGCTGAAACAGCACAACGCAAGGCAGAGTTAGAAGCTAATATGCATGTGCTAAAGATTCAAAGGGCAGCAGTTGCAGCATCTGCAGAAGCAGCAGTCTATGAAGCAGCAGCTGAACTAGAAGAGGAACCACTTCAAGATTTTGCAGAAATAACTACCCATGATTCAGTACAAAGGACTTGTGAGTATGTACAGAACCATGCTCTATACCAAGATAAAACAGAGCATTCTCCTATCCAACATATGTCCAGCATAATGCCACAGTTTCCTGACTCAACATATTTACAGTCTACTCCAAATATTCCTGACTTGCACCCTCCTTCCCAGACTGACACTGCAAATGTCTCTACACCAAGAGTGCGCTTTCAAGAAAGCAGAGGTTACGCTGATCCACAATATCCATCACATTATATGGACTCTCACATATCCCCTCTCAGAAATAGTACATTAGGAACTTCAGAGACTACTAACCTAGCAAAGCACCTGATTCGTCGAGAGTTAGTGAGTACAGGGCTACTAACATTTGATGATCGACCAGAGATCTACTGGGCATGGAAGACATCATTCCAAGGTGTCACCAAAGATCTTAATCTTACAGCCAGAGAAGAGCTTGATCTTTTGACTAAGTGGCTTGGACCAGAGTCATCTCAATCAGGTCATTGCATGTTCATAACCCAGTTGATGGAGTTAAAATGGTATGGCAGAGATTAGAAGAATGTTATGGCAGCCCTGAAGCTATTGAGAATGCACTGTTAAAGAAGCTAGAAAACTTCCCCAAAATCTCAAACAAAGACAACAAAAAGTTAAGAGAACTTGGGGACATGTTGTTGGAGGTGAATGCAGCTAAGACAGGAGGCTTTTTGCCAGGGCTGGCATACCTAGACACAGCTCGTGGCATCAAACCAATTATTGAAAAACTGCCATATAGCCTGCAAGAAAAGTGGGTTTTTCAAGGTTCCAAGTACAAAGAAGACCATCATGTCTCCTTTCCACCATTCAGTTTCTTCAACAGATTTATTGTCAACCAAGCAAAGACCAGAAATGATCCAAGCTTCATATTCTCAACATGCAGCAACCAATTTCCAGTAAATACAGAGAAATCAGGAACAAGGTACAGCAACAGACCAACGGTGTCTGTAAGAAAGACAGAAGTGTCAGCTACTAATGCAACTCCACAAGTGAACAGCTCTGCAAGGAAATCCATGGAATCAGACAGTCTATGTCCAATTCATAATAAACCACACCCACTATCAAAATGTCATGGGTTCAGAAGCAAGCACATTGATGAACGTAAAGCTTACCTGAAGGAGAATTCTATCTGCTTTAGATGTTGTGCATCCACCAGACACATTGCCAAAGACTGCAAAAATAACATAAGATGCAGAGAATGCAACAGTGACCAGCATACTTCAGCTTTGCATCCAGGTCCAGCTCCCTGGGCAGTAGAGACTCCTTTACCAAAGAGAGAGCAAGGCGGGGAGCAAGAGGAAGCTACTCCACCCACTATTGTATCCAAGTGTACAGAGGTATGCAGGAAAGGGACAAGGCCCAGATCATGTTCCAAGATTTGTTTAGTGACTGTATATCCCTCTAATAAACCTGACTGTTCTGTAAAGATGTATGCAGTGTTAGATGATCAAAGTAACCATTCTTTAGCCAAATCAGAGTTTTTTGATGTGTTTAACATTAGTGGTGAAACATTTTCCTACACTCTAAGAACATGCTCAGGCATTAGAGAAAACAGGGCGTAGGGTATCCAACTTCACTGTTCAGTCTATTGATGGGAAAACACACATAAAACTCCCCACACACATTGAATGTGACATGATACCTGATGACAGGTCAGAAATTCCAACACCTGAGATTACACAGCATTTCCCTCATCTGAAATCCTTAACAGACAAGATCCCAGCACTTGACCCTAACGCACAAATACTTCTCTTGTTAGGAAGAGACATTCTGAAGGTGCACAAAGTACGTGAGCAGATTAATGGGCCTCACAACAGTCCTTATGCACAACATTTAGACTTAGGTTGGGTCATAGTTAGGGAAGTATGCTTAGGAGGAGCTCATAGACCAGCAGATGTGAACTCTTTCAAGACAAATGTGTTGCCTAGTGGGCGCACTTCTCTGTTCAGCCCATGCACTAGCTATATACAGGTAAAAGAGACATTTAATGCTTGTAAACAACAGTCATACAACCCCTCATTGTGTTATTTAGGAACTGCAACTCATAATGTCGGCAGTTTAGATGATAATGTGTTTGTTACTACTCCAAACGATGACAAACCTGCTATGTCTATTCAAGATGGTATGTTCCTTGATGTAGTAGAAAAAGAGATGTTTATTGATGAAGCAAATTACTGGGTAGCACCCCTACCATTTCGCTCACCTCGACTTAGACTGCCAAACAACTTAGAGCAAGCCCAGAAAAGACTACTTGCTCTACAGTGTTCCTTTGTGAAAAAACCTGAAATGAAAGAACATTTTGTTAACTTTATGCAAAAGATCTTTGACCATGACCAAGCAGAACCTGCCCCTACATTGGAAGCAGATGAGGAGTGTTGGTACCTACCAATCTTTGGTGTCTATCACCCTCAGAAGCCAGGACAGATCAGAGTAGTTTTTTACTCAAGTGCTCAGTTTGAAGGCATCTCACTGAATGACACACTCCTCAGTGGGCCTGATTTAAATAATACACTACTAGGTGTCCTTTTAAGTTTCCGCAAAGAGCAAGTTGCAATTACCACTGATGTACAACAAATGTTTTACTGTTTCATGGTTAGAGAAGATCACCGTAACTATTTGAGATTTCTTTGGTATCGTGACAATGACCTTAACAAAGAAATTACAGAGTTCAGAATGAAGGTACATGTCTTTGGAAACAGCCCTTCTCCAGCCATAGCCATTTATGGTCTAAGACAAATAGCAAAGCAAGGAAAGAGTGAGTATGGCAAAGATGTAGAACAGTTTATCTTGAGGAATTTCTATGTAGATGATGGACTCACATCTGTGCCTACTGAAGCTGAAGCAGTCAGTCTCCTGCAGAGAGCTAAGGACATGCTCACAGGATCAAATCTCAAGCTACACAAGGTGGCATGCAACAAAAGTCCAGTAATGGAAGCATTTCCTGCAGATGACAGAGCTAAAGATCTAAAGGACCTTGTTTTAGGTGTCGATCCTCTACCCCTCCAAAGGAGCTTAGGAGTAAGTTGGAACTTACAGACCGAGAGTTTCACTTTTCAAGTGTCTAAAGAGGTCAAACCTTTCACACGGAGAGGTATCCTGGCTACAGTAAACAGTCTTTATGACCCACTTGGGTTTGCATCTCCAATCACTATGCAAGGTAAATCTTTAGTCAGAGAACTCTCAACAGACCAATGTGACTGGGATTCCCCACTCTTACCAGATAGAGAAGCTCAATGGAGAGCATGGACAGAAGACCTGATCCATCTTGAAGACCTCAGTATTCCCAGACCCTATGTGCCAGTGTCACTATCATCCACAGTAAGAAAGGAGGTATGTGGTTTTTCTGATGCTTCTACTGTAGCGATAGCAGCTGTAGCTTATCTCAGAGTCATAGACAGTAGCGATCAATGTCATGTAGGCTTTATTATGGGCAAATCTAAACTAGCTCCAAGACCAGCCCATACGTAATATCCCCTCTCAGAAATAGTACATTAGGAACTTCAGAGACTACTAACCTAGCAAAGCACCTGATTCATCGAGAGTTAGTGAGTACAGGGCTACTAACATTTGATGATCGACCAGAGATCTTCTGGGCATGGAAGACATCATTCCAAGGTGTCACCAAAGATCTTAATCTTACAGCCAGAGAAGAGCTTGATCTTTTGACTAAGTGGCTTGGACCAGAGTCATCTCAATCAGGTCATTGCATGTTCATAACCCAGTTGATGGAGTTAAAATGGTATGGCAGAGATTAGAAGAATGTTATGGCAGCCCTGAAGCTATTGAGAATGCACTGTTAAAGAAGCTAGAAAACTTCCCCAAAATCTCAAACAAAGACAACATAAAGTTAAGAGAACTTGGGGACATGTTGTTGGAGGTGAATGCAGCTAAGACAGGAGGCTTTTTGCCAGGGCTGGCATACCTAGACACAGCTCGTGGCATCAAACCAATTATTGAAAAACTGCCATATAGCCTGCAAGAAAAGTGGGTTTTTCAAGGTTCCAAGTACAAAGAAGACCATCATGTCTCCTTTCCACCATTCAGTTTCTTCAACAGATTTATTGTCAACCAAGCAAAGACCAGAAATGATCCAAGCTTCATATTCTCAACATGCAGCAACCAATTTCCAGTAAATACAGAGAAATCAGGAACAAGGTACAGCAACAGACCAACGGTGTCTGTAAGAAAGACAGAAGTGTCAGCTACTAATGAAACTCCACAAGTGAACAGCTCTGCAAGGAAATCCATGGAATCAGACAGTCCATGTCCAATTCATAATAAACCACACCCACTATCAAAATGTCATGGGTTCAGAAGCAAGCACATTGATGAACGTAAAGCTTACCTGAAGGAGAATTCTATCTGCTTTAGATGTTGTGCATCCACCAGACACATTGCCAAAGACTGCAAAAATAACATAAGATGCAGAGAATGCAACAGTGACCAGCATACTTCAGCTTTGCATCCAGGTCCAGCTCCCTGGGCAGTAGAGACTCCTTTACCAAAGAGAGAGCAAGGCGGGGAGCAAGAAGAAGCTACTCCACCCACTATTGTATCCAAGTGTACAGAGGTATGCGGGAAAGGGACAAGGCCCAGATCATGTTCCAAGATTTGTTTAGTGACTGTATATCCCTCTAATAAACCTGACTGTTCTGTAAAGATGTATGCAGTGTTAGATGATCAAAGTAACCATTCTTTAGCCAAATCAGAGTTTTTTGATGTATTTAACATTAATGGTGAAACATTTTCCTACACTCTAAGAACATGCTCAGGCATTACAGAGAAAACAGGGCGTAGGGTATCCAACTTCACTGTTCAGTCTATTGATGGGAAAACACACATAAAACTCCCCACACTCATTGAATGTGACATGATACCTGATGACAGGTCAGAAATTCCAACATCTGAGATTACACAGCATTTCCCTCATCTGAAATCCTTAACAGACAAGATCCCAGCACTTGACCCTAACGCACAAATACTTCTCTTGTTAGGAAGAGACATTCTGAAGGTGCACAAAGTACGTGAGCAGATTAATGGGCCTCGCAACAGTCCTTATGCACAACATTTAGACTTAGGTTGGGTCATAGTTGGGGAAGTATGCTTAGGAGGAGCTCATAGACCAGCAGATGTGAACTCTTTCAAGACAAATGTGTTGCCTAGTGGGCGCACTTCTCTGTTCAGCCCATGCACTAGCTATATACAGGTAAAAGAGACATTTAATGCTTGTAAACAACAGTCATACAACCCCTCATTGTGTTATTTAGGAACTGCAACTCATAATGTCGGCAGTTTAGATGATAATGTGTTTGTTACTACTCCAAACGATGACAAACCTGCTATGTCTATTCAAGATGGTATGTTCCTTGATGTAGTAGAAAAAGAGATGTTTATTGATGAAGCAAATTACTGGGTAGCACCCCTACCATTTCGCTCACCTCGACTTAGACTGCCAAACAACTTAGAGCAAGCCCAGAAAAGACTACTTGCTCTACAGTGTTCCTTTGTGAAAAAACCTGAAATGAAAGAACATTTTGTTAACTTTATGCAAAAGATCTTTGACCATGACCAAGCAGAACCTGCCCCTACATTGGAAGCAGGTGAGGAGTGTTGGTACCTACCAATCTTTGGTGTCTATCACCCTCAGAAGCCAGGACAGATCAGAGTAGTTTTTTACTCAAGTGCTCAGTTTGAAGGCATCTCACTGAATGACACACTCCTCAGTGGGCCTGATTTAAATAATACACTACTAGGTGTCCTTTTACGTTTCCGCAAAGAGCAAGTTGCAATTACCACTGATGTACAACAAATGTTTTACTGTTTCATGGTTAGAGAAGATCACCGTAACTATTTGAGATTTCTTTGGTATCGTGACAATGACCTTAACAAAGAAATTACAGAGTTCAGGATGAAGGTACATGTCTTTGGAAACAGCCCTTCTCCAGCCATAGCCATTTATGATCTAAGACAAATAGCAAAGCGAGGAAAGAGTGAGTATGGCAAAGATGTAGAACAGTTTATCTTGAGGAATTTCTATGTAGATGATGGACTCACATCTGTGCCTACTGAAGCTGAAGCAGTCAGTCTCCTGCAGAGAGCTAAGGACATGCTCACAGGATCAAATCTCAAGCTACACAAAGTGGCATGCAACAAAAGTCCAGTAATGGAAGCATTTCCTGCAGATGACAGAGCTAAAGATCTAAAGGACCTTGTTTTAGGTGTCGATCCTCTACCCCTCCAAAGGAGCTTAGGAGTAAGTTGGAACTTACAGACCGACAGTTTCACTTTTCAAGTGTCTAAAGAAGTCAAACCTTTCACACGGAGAGGTATCCTGGCTACAGTAAACAGTCTTTATGACCCACTTGGGTTTGCATCTCCAATCACTATGCAAGGTAAATCTTTAGTCAGAGAACTCTCAACAGACCAATGTGACTGGGATTCCCCACTCTTACCAGATAGAGAATCTCAATGGAGAGCATGGACAGAAGACCTGATCCATCTTGAAGACCTCAGTATTCCCAGACCCTATGTGCCAGTGTCACTATCATCCACAGTAAGAAAGGAGGTATGTGGTTTTACTGATGCTTCTACTGTAGCGATAGCAGCTGTAGCTTATCTCAGAGTCATAGACAGTAGCGATCAATGTCATGTAGGCTTTATTATGGGCAAATCTAAACTAGCTCCAAGACCAGCCCATACAGTTCCACGTCTAGAATTATGTGCAGCTGTTTTGTCAGTTGAGCTAGCTGAACTTATTACTGAAGAAATGGACATTGAACTTTATGCAGTTAAATATTACACTGATAGCAAAATTGTGTTAGGTTATATTCACAATACTTGTAGGAGATTCTGGTCCTTGGAATGTAGTATCTCGCTATACTAGAGGACACTCTGCAGAGAGTAAGAGATGGGCTGTGATGTTCACTTGTTTAAGCACTAGAGCAGTTCATTTGGAGCTGATTGAATCTATGTCATCTTCAAGCTTCATTAATGCTCTGAGAAGATTTCTCTCCCTTCGTGGACCATTTAAGCAATTCCGATCTGACAAAGGGACAAACTTTGTAGGAGCCTGTAAGGAACTACAAATTAACTCAGATGATCCTGAGATTCAAAACTATCTACTGGATCAGGGATGCACCTGGACTTTCAATGCCCCCCACTCATCTCATATGGGAGGAGTGTGGGAGAGAATGATTGGTGTCGCTAGACGTATTCTAGACTCAATGTTGATGCAAAGCAAAAATACTTGACTGTCCCATGAAGTGCTTACTACATTGATGGCTGAAGTTACAGCTATAATGAACGCTAGACCATTGGTTTCTATTTCAACAGACCCTGAGAGACCTGAAATTCTTACACCAGCAATGCTCTTGACTCAAAAGGCTTGTGCAACATCAGCTCCACCTGGTGAGTTTACCTTGAAGGAACTTTACAAGTGCCAGTGGAAGCAAGTTCAGAATCTTGCTGAAACCTTTTGGAAACATTGGAGGCAAGAGTACCTGTCATCACTCCAAACAAGAAGAAAATGGAATGAGGAGAAACCAAATGTTCAAGAAGGAGATCATGTATTGTTGAAAGACTCTCAAGTAAAGCGCAATGAATGGCCAATGGGTCTTATTGTAAAAAACATTCCTAGTGGTGATGGTAAAATTCGCAAAGTAGAGGTCAAAATCATTAAACAAGGGACTGCTAAAGTATACCTCAAACCTGTGTCAGATTTAATTGTTCTTTTTCAAAGTAAAAAGTTATCTGGTTGAATTTAATAATAATTTATAGATCATGTAATAGTGGTATATTTTTATACCAGACGGGGAGTGTTCTGTCTATTATATGCTTATTATGTTCATGTTGATGACATCTGGTGGTTTCATGTTGCAATTACAGCTTGGTTCCTCTCAAGAATAAAACAGGAAGTGTTAATAAAGTTTGTTAATAAAAGTTACTTTCAGTTTCTCAGCAGCCATCTTAGCTTCAAGAAGCATGGAAATCAGCTCTTAAACATTTGCCTCTAAACATACATAGGCCTGTAAGTTATTTGTTGTTTGCTAAGAGTTCATTGTACATTTGAATTGCATTGCTATTTGCTGTAAGGATTAAATGTAAGCTCTCTGTGTTAGAAACATGTATTATTTATTGTATGTATTGCAAGCACCACGTGTAAATACATATTGTAATTTCAACTTTTCTTATTGTATTGCAGTTTTACGAAAATAACTATTCAGAAGTAAAATCAGTTTGGAATAAACGCAAAGCTATTTCTGTCTGGTTTTTTTTAACTAGCTGTCTAGTTATCAGTTAATGAGGACAGTACAATATATATATATATATATATATATATATACTGTATATGATATTTTTTTACTGAGGGCAAATGACAATATATGCAGGTATTATAGACATAACATTATACAGTCAATAGAACCTCTAATAATATCCAACAAGAGTGGACTAAGAAACCATAGGTGACAATAAGTAAGTCCTAAGTCAAAGGGCCAAATTACAAGTGGAGCGGTGTTAACATTGCCTCTCAGTAGCCTGAAGCCTGGAATTACGTAATGAAACTTTCAGTATAGGTGGGGATACCACAGGCTAAATCAGCTTTTTTGAATGCCGAATTAAGGGTAAATGAGCTACTTGTAAACTATTTAATATACTCCAGCAGGTAAAATGGATAATTGGGAACTAATTTAAGGGGAGAATATTTTGGGGCAAACTGTCCCTCTAAAAATAAACAAGTGCTTTGTGTTTTTCTCTTACAGCTCAAGAAATTCAAACAACTATAGTTTTGTTGAATCTAACTACATAATACAAAAATACCTTGAGGAATTGATTATGAGTAATAACTGAAATGGACTATTTATTATTCTCTATAAACCTGTATAACCGATATATCTAATTTATTTAATACCAGTGTATAAATACATACTGATGCATATATTCCATTACAGCTGACAAGCGTATTATCATTGTTTTTCCTGACAAATGTTTCCTTTTTCTAAAGAAAATATTTAAAGATAATTCATTTAACAAAATGTTCCAAATATAACCCAAAATGTTTTTTTGTTTTTTTTTATAACTATTGCAGTACAACCTGAATGCATTAAAACGGTATTGAGCATTAGAGTAATATTTTTTTATAGTTTAGACAAACATCAAGCTAATGGTCAATCAAACAACAACCATGGAGTTCCATATACTAGCGTTTGCCACACAGACAAAGAAGCAACCTTTTCTTTTCAGTGTTTTCTTCATTATTCACATGACTGGACTTATAGGAAATCTAACCATAATTCTACTGGTTTCTATAGATACTAATTTACATACACCCATGTATATTTTTCTAGGAAATTTATCCTTCATTGACATTTGTTTTACTACAGTCTCTCTTCCGAAGTTGATGACTATTTTAATAACTGGATATAACTCAATATCTTTCATACAGTGTCTAACACAGACATACTTTACTGTTTTCTTTTCAAGCACTGAGGTTGTCCTGTTGTCCTTCATGGCTTATCATCCTTACCTTGCTATCTGTAACCCATTAAGCTATCATGTTTTGATGAATAACAAAAAATGTGTCATGATTTCTTTAGCCCTTTGGACAACTGTATGTGCAAATTCATTTCTTCTTACTGGTTTTGCTTTCAAGTTGTCATTTTGTAAGTCAACAAGTCTTCGGCAGTTCTATTGTGATATTAAAGCTTTAACAAACATTTCATGCGACAACACAGTATTAAACAATATAATCTTTGTAGAAACAGTTCTATTTGTTATGTCCCCATTCTTGTTGAGTTTAACTTCTTATATTAAAATAATTATTAGTATCCTGAATATGAAGTCAGTGAATAGTAAAAGAAAAGCTTTCTCCACTTGTACGTCCCACCTCACAGTCCTACCAATTTACTATGGGACTCTTGTGTGTGTATACATGGGGTCAGCTTCAGAACAAGCAGGGGAAATGGACCAGGTGTTCTCTGTATTGTACACAGCAGTGACTCCCATGTTAAACCCTTTAATATACAGTCTAAGGAACAGAAGGAAGGAAGATCTTTTATTTTGTAGTTTATCCGATAGAGCAGTTACAAAAAACATTTTTTTTCTTTAGTATAGCTGTTATTGGGAACTTATTCTTATAAAATCGTTTATGTAATTTACAAATGGGGAAATTCAATTCTAACAAATGATCCCATACAGTTTTTAGTTAAATTTACATATTATATACCAATCTTAAGTCCTAATAACTACCTTATAACTAATTTTGAATTTTTTATTATTAATTTTTTATTATTTATTTTTTGCTATTAATGATTATGAAATATTGAATTGATAACGTTATTTGTAATTATTATCAAAAAAATTTGTTTTGATTTATATAAATGATTCATGAGGCACATATCCACTGAGATTTCTATTCACATTCACATTTATTAATCTTATATTTCCTTTTAGACAATTATTTTTTCACAATATGATAAAAAAAAAATTAATTTTTTTTGAATGTATGATATATAAATTTATTTGTGCTAATCTAGCGAGCTCTAGATATTTATTCAGATATGCTATATTATAAAACTTTATAAGAATGGTCACACTGTTTTTGAATTCAATCAATTATTCACTTGTCACCAAAGGGTTAATAACACTTATTAAACTTTTGCCTTTAAATGGTTCACTTGTCCACACATATGCATCTCTCTGATGAAGTGTGTTTGCTCACACGAAACGCGTAAGAGGCCTTGTTCTCTCTACATGTTTGGGGCACATTGTTTTTGCACTGTCTCACAGCAATAAATTTGGATTTCTAAACTGCCGTTACATGGTGTCTGCCTCTTCTGTTGCTGTATATTGGCGGTGAAGATCCGCAGCACAGCACCAAGGTTCAGTGTCCACTACCGGAGCTATCTTACTACTACGGAAGTCAGCTGGGGTTCCTGACGCAGCGTACTCACTCACGCAGGATCCGAGGCGTGCTGGTTCTACGGAGGCCGAAGATTCTGACAGTGGAGGAGGAACACGTTTCCAGGACCCGGCAATCTACGTTCTGACAAGCTGGTTGTAGCCCGGAACGTCAGGGATAAAGGTGTATTTACACACGAAGACGACTGCATACACAGGAGTTTAACCAGGTCAGACTATACTTGTATATTGTTGCTACGGAACAGACTTAACAAGCACAATAATTTGGGATGCTTTTACCCAGTATACTGTCAATAATTGCATCACAGCTAATATTTTTCTGCATAGAGAACTTTTATCTTCATTAACTGTGAACTTATTTGATTGTGCATCATGGCAGAAACAAACACAGATGAAATAGTGCTTAAACGTAAACAGCTTATGAAAAATCTTATGTCTAATGAAACCCCTCATGTACAAAGTGAACAAGAAATTGGTAACATATTTTCACGCATTGAGCAACTTATGGCCAAAGAAACACGTCTATGGTGGGACATTGAATTCCTTGAACTTTATTTCACAGAAAACAAAATACCAAGGGGCTTAAGGATAAAAAAATATCCTTCCTTTGGTATGAATATGCCTGAATTCATGATTGAATGGAATAAGACATTGACTAAGTGCTTGTTAACCTTTATGCAACAACTAGTTAACCATAAGAAACAGGAAAGAGATGAACTTTTAAGCCAAGTCAATGAATTATTTCACTGCATTTGTAATTTTGACAAAAGTGATACATATGTAACATACAAAAAACAACTTGATGATACCATTGAAAACTTAAGTGTATTATCTATGCACAAGGTCACTAAATATGAGAGAGACACTAAGGATTATCAATTAGATATAGTCTACTCATGGAAAGGTAATAAATCTATACAAAAAACACATAAAAAGTCAAAATCAACTAATGACAGTAAAAAGAAAGTAACCTTCACTACATCAAATACTTCTGGATCTGATCCAGAAATCAATGGTACATCTACAACACAATCCCAGTCAACTACTGATACCAACATTACACAAATGCATGGTTCTATTAAAGAATTAATTAATAAAGGACCAAAAACAAGTACTCCTAAATCTACTCGTTATCCCTGCAGGTTAAACAAAAACAAAAAGAAATAACTAATGTTGTTAATTCGTCCAGCCATTCTATTACTCCTCATGAATGCAGTTTGTTAAAGTTTTAAAATTTGCACCTATCAGACATTTCAATTTATTTAATACAGTGGTTGATATTAACAAATTAGTCAGAAAAATGACATTACAAAAAATTTATTTCAATGAACTAAATGATAATGAGGACCAAACAACCGTCACTACTAATATACAAACACACATTAAACCTATACAAGGGTTTATTGATTTTTCTGACCTTTGTGCACAAAATGATTTAATAACACTTAGGGCAGAATCCTTTACACATACTGACAATCCACTGCCTACTCATTTGAGAAAAACATCTGATTTTTATCCTATACAAAACAGAGGAGATCATTTGGAGATATTTCAGAGACATGTAACTTTGGATCTAATAGAATTGGCAAGACAGGTAGATAACAATGAGATTAGACGCTATAAGAACAATCTTACTACACATGAAATCCAAGCTTTAAATAATCTAGAAAAGAGGAATGACATAGTCATCACTGAAGCAGATAAGGGAGGCAAAATTGTTATATTGGACAGATTTAAATATGTAACAGAAGTGAACAGACAATTAAATGATACATCACAATATATCAAGTTAACCTTCAATCCTATTAATAAATTTAATAATGAACTGAATACCATACTTAATGAAGCAGTTTATAAGGGATTGATTAATCAGGCAACTTATGATTTTGTGAAAGTGGATCAACCCAAAATATCAGTGTTTAGAATAATTCCTAAAATACATAAGGATCTAACCAATCCACCCGGTCGTCCCATAGTTTCCACTATTGGAACTTTGGGAGAAAAACTAGGACAATGGCTGGATTTTTACTTACAGCCAATAGTAACACAAAGCTCTGGTTACATCAGAGATTCATATAATCTTAAACAAAATATTACTAATATCAGATGGAAACCTAATTATATATGGGCCACCATTGATGTTTCTGCTTTATATGCCAGCATACCTCACAAAGATGGTTTAGAAGTTTTATTTCAGGTTATATTGAAATATACCAATTACAACTTGGATTTCATCGGGTTCCTCATTAAGATCACAGAGTATTTACTAACCCATAACTTTTTCCTATTTGAGGGTAATTACTTTTTACAGAAAAGAGACACGGCAATGGGGGCAAAAATTGCCCCCTCCTATGCCAATATCTTTATGATTTGGTTTGAATTCACTAAAAAAATTTGTGATGGTAATCCCTTCAGACAGGAAATTGTTTATTATGGGAGGTTCATCAATGATGTCATTGTAATTTGGTATGGAGACGAAAAACAACTTAATTCTTTCATTGAATATTAAACAATAATGAGGTAAATTTACACTTTACTTTTGAAAGTTCTAATGATAATATTCCTTTTTTTAGATCTCATGCTGAGTAGTGACTTGGAGACAGGAATAATTACAACAGAATTATATAGAAAGCCAACTTCAGGTAATAATATTTTAAGGGCTGACTCCTGTCATCCCAGTCATGTTACAAAAGCTATACCTAAAGGTCAATTTATTAGGACCAAAAGAAATTGTAGCAACCAGGAATTTTATCTTAAACATGCAAATGATCTAGAGAGACGCCTAATTGATAGGGGATACAATAAGAAACATTTGAACAAAATTAAACATGAAATAAATCAAGATAAATATACACAAGTAACTAACACCAGTAATCACACAAGTATGGATAAGGTAGTATTCTCCACAGCTTTCAGTAATGAATATAACAGCATTTGCAACATCATAAAATCAAATTTAGGCATATTATGGGGAGACAAAAAATTACACAAGATGTTAAAAAAAAAAACTTAAATTTGTAGCTAAAAAAAGTACCACTTTGCAAAACAGATTGAGCAGAGACTTTACTAAAACAGACAGACAAACAACTAATTGGTTAACCCCCAGCAATGGTTGTTTCAGATGTGGCAACAAACCTTGTAAAACATGCACACATATTGAGGTTAGTAATACTTTCACTTCAACTGTAAATCAAAAATCTTTCAACATCAATCATCGGTTGAATTGCAATTCAACTTATACAGTATATCTCATTATATGTACATTTTGTTGGATTCAATACGTGGGCAGATGCACACGCATGACAAAGGACCGCATTAGAGAACATCTACTTTCTATAGATCAAGATCCACCAAAAACACCTGTTGCTAGACATTTTTTGACACATGATAATCCATTGACACATTTTTCGGTCAAAATAATTGATCAAATTCCCAAGAGCTTAAAAGGAGGAGATAGGTTAAAAGGTTTAAATAGAAAAGAGGCATTTTGGATTTTTACGTTAGAGACTCGTAAACCTAAAGGTCTTAATTCTCAATGGGATGTAGATTTATATACAGAATAATATTAAATTAGACAGAGTCCAAAATATAATATCAATTAATGTACAGGGATCTAATAGAAGCCCGACTGTTTTTGTACAAAATGAGTTTGATACCTAATAATTGAACGTTTGTGAGAGCAAGTAATTTTTACTTTTTATACGGTAAACTATCTAGATATACAGATTTTATATGATTCCTTGCAATCACAAAGGTACAATAATATCAATTTTACATTATATGGGATTTTTCCAACACAACCACACTAGTGATAGAATATCTTTAAAGTCTAAGCAAACTTAAATAAAATCAAATAACATTGTGTTGGATACCATAATAATGCCAATTAGGTTCTTTTTCAAGTACTAATTAAATAAAAAATATATGTTTCTCAATGCACATATATTACCAATAAGGTTTTGACATTGGTGAGTTTAGCATTAAATAATTAAGTCTTATAAGTTTGTTGACATTAGTGGACCACATCAAAAACGTGTTTTAAAGTCAAATAAACAAATGATCTTTACATTAGATCATGTCTAACAGTTCCGCTTTTTTCTTTTTTCTTTTTTGCTTAATATATGTTTATTGTATGTATATATTTATGTACACACGTATATATTAGTGTGCACATTTTTCATGATACCAGTATATACATCTCAAATATTCCAATGACAAGACATATAGCTCACCTTTAATGTGTGGTTGAAAGTTATTAAAATCTTTTATTAGAAACAAGATCTTTTATTTTGTAGTTTATCCGATAGAGCAGTTACAACAACAAAAAAATTTTTTCTTTAGTATAGCTGTTATTGGGAACTTATTCTTATAAAATTTATGTAATTTACAAATGGGGAAATTCAATTCTAACAAATGATCCCATATAGTTTTTAGTTAAATTTACATATTATATACAAATCTTAAGTCCTAATAACTACCTTATAGCTAATTTTCAATTTTTTATTATTCATTTTTTTATTATTTATTTTTTGCTATTAATGATTATGAAATATTGAATTGATAACGTTATTTGTAATTATTATCAAAAAAAATTGTTTTGATTTATATAAATGATTCATGAGGCACATATACACTGAGATTTCTATTCACATTCACATTTATTAATCTTATATTTCCTTTTAGACAATTATTTTTTCACAATATGATAAAAAAAATAAAAAAAATTTAATGTATGATATATAAATTTATTTGTGCTAATCTAGTGAGCTCTAGATATTTATTCAGATATGCTATATTATAAAACTTTATAAGAATGGTTACACTGTTTTTGAATTCAATCAATTATTCACTTGTCACCAAAGGGTTAATAACACTAATAAAACTTTTGCCTATAAATGGTTCACTTGTCCACACATATGCATCTCTCTGACGAAGTGTGTTTGCTCACACTTTGGATTTCTAAACTGCCGTTACCTGGTGTCTGCCTCTTCTGTTGATTTAAAGAAAGCATTGATCAATATTTTGCCTATTAATTGCAAATAGAAGAAGCTTAGCACTAAAGAAGCATTTACTTAAAGCTTTCATCATTGCTCTTGTTTAACCCCTTAAGGACAAGGCCATTTATCAATTTCTTACCCTTAAGGACCAGGGCTATTTTTACATTTTTGCGGTGTTTGTGTTTAGCTGTAATTTTCCTCTTACTCATTTACTGTACCCACACATATTGTATACCGTTTTTCTCGACATTAAATGGACTTTTTAAAGATATCATTATTTTCCTCATATCTTATAATTTACTATAAATAAAATTATAAAATATGATGAAAAAATTGAAAAAAACACACTTTTTCTAACTTTGACCACCAAAATCTATTACACATCTACAACCACCAAATAGCAACCATGCTAAATAGTTTTTAAATTATGTCCTGAGTTTAGAAATACCCAATGTTTACATGTTCTTTGCTTTTTTTGCATGTTATAGGGCAATAAATACAAGTAGCACTTTGCTATTTCCAAAACTTTTTATCAAAATTAGCAATAGTTACGTTGTAACACTGATATCTATCAGGAATCCCTGAATATCCTTTTACATGTATATATATTTTTTAGTAGACAACCCAAAGTATTGATCTAGGCCCGTTTTGGTATATTTCATGCCACCATTTCACCGCCAAATGCAATCAAATAAATTTTTTCACTAACTTTAGGTTTCTCACTGAAATTATTTACAATTAGCTTGTGCAATTATGGCACAAATGGTTGTAAATGCTTCTCTGGGATCCCCTTTGTTCAGAAATAGCAGACATATATGGCTTTGGTATTTCTTTTTGGTAATTCGAAGGTCGCTAAATAACGCTGTGCAACACACTTGTATTATGCCCAGCAGTGAAAGGGTTAATTAGGTAGCTTGTAGGGAGCTTTTAGGGTTAATTTTGGCTTTAGTGTAGAGATCAGTCTCCCACCTGACACATCCCACCCCCTGATCCATCCCTGACCCCTCACAAACAGCTCTATTCACTCCCCCATCCCACTATTGTCACCGCCAGAAAGTCTGCCAGTACTAAAATAAAAGCCTTTTTTTTTTAAGCATGTTTTCAAAATAAATTAATAGTTTCTGCAGTTTAGGTTTTCCACCTAACCCCTCCAACCTCCACGATCCCTTCCAAACAGCTCTCTTAACCTCCCCCTCTTCCTATTTGTGGCCATTTTAGGTACTGGCAGCTGCCTGCCAGTACCCAATTTCTTAACAATTTTTTTTTTACCCCATTTTTACTTAGTGTAGCTGCCCCCCTCAATATCCTACCCCCTCCCAGATCCCATTCCAAACAATATTTCCCCTCTCCATTCTCCCTCCTACTCCCTCTCGCATAGATAGGTCAGTTGGTCGCGCGCCCGCCCACCTTGCGAGCTCCCGCCAACCCTCCCGGAACAGTGGCCGGAACAAGTCCAGTGATGGGCCGCTTCCCTGCAGCTGCTCTGACCCACCAACAATCGGCACCATTGTTAAGCATACGCGTTTCAGCACAAAGCCGTATTCATAGCTATGAATACGGCTTCGTGCTGAAACGCGTATGCTTAACACAGCTGTTTTCTGAACATCCTGTTGTGTGTATTTTTAATATAGAAAATAAGAAAAGTTATGTCAGTGGTTAACCCGTGAATAGCCATATATAGTATAAGGAAAGGTAGTCCTCAGCTCTCAGTGATTCGTTAACATAAGCATAAGCATAAGCACTATATATATCTGAGCAATATCGATGCACTAGAAGTAGATTAGTGTCCGTATAAAACTTTAGACATAAGTCCTATGTGAAAAGCATATGTGAATATGCCGACTCACCCGCTCTGATCCTCAGTAGAGTTTCACGAGTATCCACACTTCGCGGAAATGAAGCTGTAACTTGCTCCAACTACTCGTGAAAAGAAGCTCAACAGGAATGTAAACTTACGACCGCCGCCGACAACGTACTGCTCCTGCAGTGACTCCGGTCAGGCAGCTTCCTTCCAAGCCGGTTTCAATGTTCCTCTGAGATTTCAGACAGTTAGATCCAATCTGCCAATGGCGATCCAGATGCGGGGTCACGTGATGAACAATTGACCAATCAAGTGCAATGCTCGTACCTGCTGCTTAGCTGCTTAGCTGGAGCTCTGTAACGGGTAAATCGATGGGTCCACCTGGGGTTGCCTGTAAGTACTTGCAGATGAGGGGTACCATGTACAGGATTCCTTGTAATCCTAGCGAGGCATGTAGAAAAGAAAAAGAAGAAGTGGTCCCGACATCCAGTAAGTTAAAAAACAGCTTTATTTAATCCATTTAAAATTTTAACATGGGTCACACAGTAAAAAATAGGTTTTACGCGTTTCGGCCCAGTGCCGTACTCATAAACCTAATTAGACACAGGTGAGTGTCTGTTTAAAAGGGTTACAAACTTCATGGCTATTGGTTGGTGTGTAACACACCCCTGTTAACCATGCAAATACAGAATCTGCAGAAGTGATAGAACACTTAATAAAGCATTACTCTGATCAAAAAACAGATATGGAACTATAAGCAATATATACCTGATATTAAGCAACATTGTAGTTTTAGACAAAAGGTTCACTTGGTGCAAATATATGAATAATACAAATATATAGGCATATTTTCACAAGCTGCCTAGAGAGCGCCTGTGACCATATTGTATGGATGTTTGCACTTAAGATCAAATATATCCTATGTTTAGTGTGCCTTATTCAGGAATTAAGTACTATTGATGTACCATGTGCGTTTATTTCATCATATATATTATAGATAGTTTTTAACTCATAAAGAAATTTTTCATTTTAATCTTTAATTTTTACTTTTTGTTTTAGATCGTTTAGTTTCTAAATGGTACTTATAGTAGGTAGATTTTAAGTACCAAAATGATATTGAAAATTTCTAATCATTATCTATTATATAATGAAAATAAAGAACATATGAAACATATATCTTGATCACAATGTGGTAGCTTTATGCTGTACATTTGGGAAAAGAATGAATGAACAGAGCGCCTCCTCTACATATGTTATTAAGTATGGGTGCACTGGACCATGAAACAGTTTATTTCCAATGGTTGATAATATCAAACTCAGAATTGAATCCATTAGGAACCTGAGTATTTAGTTTCATGATCCAGTACACCTCCTGTTTCGCCGGGATCTCATCCTTATTGCCACCCCTGGGAGGCAATCTGATGGTCTCGATGCCTCGCCATCTGAATGCTCCAGTATCTTTGCCGTGCACCTCAATGAAATGCCGTGATAATGCAGAACATGGTTTCTCATATTTTATATATCCTAGATGTTCTCTAATTCGGGTACGGACTTCCCTACTGGTCATTCCAACATATTGTTTGGAGTGTACCCGGCATTCAATGAGGTACACTACATAGGTTCTGGAGCATTTTATGCACCCTCTGGATGCAAATTTTTGAGTAGTAGTGCAAGAATAAAAATCTTTGCCCTCAGTGATGAAATCACATGCTTTGCATCTATGATCTCCACACTTGTAGGTGCCGTTAACTTGCATCCAAGTTCGCCCCCTCCTATGCGAATCTGTTCATGGGCTGGCTTGAACGGCTCTTCATTTATGGAGATGGTAACCCCCTCAGAGCGGAAGTAGTTTTTTACCGTCGCTTCATTGACGACCTTATATTCATCTGGTCGTCTACTGAAGGACAAGCCGCTTCCTTTTTTCAGCACCTAAATGAAGCTAGGCATGGCCTTTCATTTACCTATGAATGGCATAGCCAGAGTGTCAACTTTTTAGATGTCACCCTAACAGGAGATTGTCAAACACACAAGATTGTTTCAAAACTTTATAGGAAACCTATCTCAGGGAATACAATCCTCCATCACAAGAGTGGACATCCTTCCCATGTATTTAAGGGAATAGTAAAGGGACAATTCCTGAGAGCCAGGAGGGTTTGCAGCAATGGCTGTGATTTCTTGAAAGAATCAAAACTACTCAAGCAAAGATTAAAGGATAGGGGATATCCACCGAAGCTTTTAAACAACATAGCTAAACAAACAGCAATGGAGGGAAAGAATATCTCTGTAGTGCCCAGTCGAGGCAATAGAGATAAAAGACCTCTCACCTTCATTACACAATATTCTTCAGACTATTCAAAAGTATGTGACATCATCCGGAAGTATTTTCCTATACTTCTAGGTGACGTACATTTAAAGTCCACTGTTGAGAAGGGATTTAGGTGTGTTTATTCCAAAAACCTAACTTTGGGTAACATGTTGTCCCCAAGCCTTTTGCCTTGCAAACAAAAGAACAGGGGCTCTTGGATGCAAGTTAACGGCACCTACAAGTGTGGAGATCATAGATGCAAAGCATGTGATTTCATTACTGAGGGCAAAGATTTTTATTCTTGCACTACTACTCAAAAATTTGCATCCAGAGGGTGCATAAAATGCTCCAGCACCTATGTAGTGTACCTCATTGAATGCCGGGTACACTCCAAACAATATGTTGGAATGACCAGTAGGGAAGTCCGTACCCGAATTAGAGAACATCTAGGATATATAAAATATGAGAAACCATGTTCTGCATTATCACGGCATTGCATTGAGGTGCACGGCAAAGATACTGGAGCATTCAGATGGCGAGGCATCGAGACCATCAGATTGCCTCCCAGGGGTGGCAATAAGGACGAGATCCTGGCGAAACAGGAGGTGTACTGGATCATGAAACTAAATACTCAGGTTCCTAATGGATTCAATTCTGAGTTTGATATTATCAACCATTGGAAATAAACTGTTTCATGGTCCAGTGCACCCATACTTAATAACATATGTAGAGGAGGCGCTCTGTTCATTCATTCTTTTCCCAAATGTACAGCATAAAGCTACCACATTGTGATCAAGATATATGTTTCATATGTTCTTTATTTTCATTATATAATAGATAATGATTAGAAATTTTCAATATCATTTTGGTACTTAAAATCTACCTACTATAAGTACCATTTAGAAACTAAATGATCTAAAACAAAAAGTAAAAATTAAAGATTAAAATGAAAAATTTCTTTATGAGTTAAAAACTATCTATAATATATATGATGAAATAAACGCACATGGTACATCAATAGTACTTAATTCCTGAATAAGGCACACTAAACATAGGATATATTTGATCTTAAGTGCAAACATCCATACAATATGGTCACAGGCGCTCTCTAGGCAGCTTGTGAAAATATGCCTATATATTTGTATTATTCATATATTTGCACCAAGTGAACCTTTTGTCTAAAACTACAATGTTGCTTAATATCAGGTATATATTGCTTATAGTTCCATATCTGTTTTTTGATCAGAGTAATGCTTTATTAAGTGTTCTATCACTTCTGCAGATTCTGTATTTGCATGGCTAACAGGGGTGTGTTACACACCAACTAATAGCCATGAAGTTTGTAACCCTTTTAAACAGACACTCACCTGTGTCTAATTAGGTTTATGAGTACGGCACTGGGCTGAAACGCGTAAAACCTATTTTTTACTGTGTGACCCATGTTAAAATTTTAAATGGATTAAATAAAGCTGTTTTTTAACTTACTGGATGTCGGGACCACTTCTTCTTTTTCTTTTCTACATGTATTTTTAATATGGTGTGATGAACTTTTAACTACCCTTGTCGGGTGAAATAAATGCTACGTTTTATACTCTATCATTGGATCGGCTCAGCTCTCTTTTTCATTATTGCTTATATATGTCCAGCAATTCGAGCCATCCACCCCTGCCTGGAGTAGAGCCTTGTTTTGCCGGAGGAGAAGGATTTCGATTGGAGCCGGGGACAAGCCTCCCTCAACACTGATACTGATTGGATTTCGGGATAGGCCTCCTGAAACAGACCCACTGATTGGTGAGCAGCAGTAGGATCGAGATACGCCCACGTCTTGGCGTTTTGGAACCGCTTACAGCTATCTGTGCGTTTATGCACATATTGCCAGTGGAGTGAAAAAGGACCCGGTGTGATCCGGTCGGTCCTTCCACCTACGCCTGGTCTGATGAGCTTTTGGCCTGGTTCTTACAGATTGGTTAGTCGCTGGAGACAGTGAGTACATAAACGCCCAAGTCTTGGCGGATTCACGAGGGGGACACCTAGAACGGACCGGGTAAGCCATTTCAGACTGTATTGCTATGAGTGGCTGCTATCACATTTAAAGCCACAGTATTTTTATATTGATCATTATCATTAACACCGGCTCAAGGCTCCTCTATTCTTTGATTTTGACATTGTACTTTGTATACCAATCTTGGTTGGGCCATTACTGCAATTATTATTTGGCCCTTAACTAGTACATACTCTCTGTTTCATAACTTTTCTCTGCTTATTTATTATTTAGACCACATAGATTCAATCTTCCCAGAATGTGTATTGCTGCAGGTAGTTCTATCCCAATGCATGTCTCTACAGTTTCGTAATACCTGAAGTGACGTCGCCACTCATGATTGACAGCTCCAATAGCCAATCACGCCGGTCCACACTGGATTGTTTAAACTAAATGCATCTAATGCGTGCTTTGCAAGCCGTGGTTTGGCATGTGTTTATTGGGGGTAAATTGTAATAAAGTATTTTTGAATCTCTTAAATGGGCATATTTGTTTGTATATATCCCAGATTAGAAAAAAATACCATTGCTTAGTAATACAGCCTCTTGCCCTGCCCTGTTTAGTTTCAAAAAACTATAGCTACAATCAATACCCTGCCTTGTCAATTCTAACACTCTGGAGTGACAAAACCATACAAAGCAAAATAAACACTGATACAAAATGCTCATAAGAAATAATAAAATAATAAATAAATAAATTAATATACATAGTGTAAGGTATCATTCTGGAGTTTTCCCTTGATTTTCAGATACCTAAACGTGTATATCAATACATTTGAGAATTAGGAATTATAACAAAACATAGGAACAGAAAAACTAAAATATATAAAAGAAATTCTCTAGCTTGTAAAACTTGATTGTAGCTATAGTTTTTTTAAACTAAACAGGGCAGGACAAGAGGCTGTATTACTAAGCAATGGTATTATTTTCTAATCTGGGATATATACAAACAAATAAGCCCATTTAAGAGATTCAAAAATACTTTATTACAATTTACCCCCAATAAACACATGCCAAACCACGGCTTGCAAAGCATACATTAGATGCATTCAGTTTAAACAATCCAGTGTGGACCGGCGTGATTGGCTATTGGAGCTGTCAATCATGAGTGGCGACGTCACTTCCGGTATTACGAAACTGTAGAGACATGCATTGGGATAGAACTACCTGCAGCAAGACGTGTCCCTTTTTCTAGCATAGACACGGATAATCAGGATGGAACTAGTGAGCACTCAGCAGGGAGTGAGCCGGTAGCCAGCACCTCAGCATCTAATGTAGTACCTACAGATCCTACCCCCAATAGGAAAATCTTAAAGCCCTAGTTCAGAAACTTCAACAAACAAGTACACCTAAGCAAGATGAAAACGTGTTTAGATACCCCAGCAGAGTACGAAAAACTGCCAAGAAATAGGGATTATTAATCTCTCTAAGTATAGTCTATCTGATATTGAATGTGATGTACTAAACAAATGTATATCTTATGCACCAGCACTGAATTTTGATTTAATTGATACTTTAATAGACACTAATAAATTTGTTCATAAATTGGTTTTGAGGAAACACTTTTTTCACATTAAGGACACTATCACTTCAGAGAAAGAGCCGAACCCAGTGGCCCCTATTTCGGTCGGCTTAAAATAGACAGACTCGACAGATCTTACTGACCTAATTACTTTGGAATAAGAAACAGTCAGACATACAGATTCACTAGTCAACAAATGCACTTCTTTTCCTTATAAAGAAAAATCTCACTTTTACCCTGTTCACTCAAGACATCACTTAATAGAGTTATACCAGAGAGTAGTGGAGAGAGAACTAACTGAACTACATAAAACAATACAACTAAATCCATTTAATATACCAAAAGATAATTTAACTAAAAAATCAAAGGAAGGCCCTTACTAAATTGCAGCAAAAAGAGGACATTTGTCATTATCCAAGCGGATAAGGGAGGAGCAGTAATGGTGTTGAACAAAAGCGACTACATATCAGAAATCCAGTCACAGCTTAAAGATACTTTATTATACACTAAGCTTTCGTTTAACCCTAGTTCCTCCTTCAGAAATAAATTGTCACATTTATTAGACAATGCCATCAAGGATCAATTTTTGGAAGATTTGGCCAATTATTTACTTATTGATGAACCCACAACTCCCTTCTTTCGTACAGTGCCCAAAATTCACAAAAGCCTAGCAAAACCACCTGGTAGGCCCATTGTGACCAGCAATGGCTCACTTTGTGAAAGATTGGGAGGCTGGCTTGATCACATACTTCAACCCATCATGCTATCATTACCAGGCTAAATTAGAGATAGCTCGCATTTGATTTCCCAGCTTAAGGGGATTGATTGGAAGGAAAACTATAAATGGGTCACAGTTGATGTGACAGCCCTATACTCAAATATACCCCATACCAAGGGCCTGGAAGTTATTAACCATATGTTACATAGGCACTCTAATTATAGCAATGAATATATTCTATTTATTGTACACATTACAGAATTCCTATTAAATCACAGTTTTCATGTACCAGGGTGAATATTTCCTGCAGAGATGCAGTACGGCAATGGGGGCAAAATTTGCCCCCGCGTATGCTAACATTTACATGGACTGGCTAGAATATAACCGCATATTTTCAGAAAATGTCCCCTATAGGGAGAATATAATTTTGTATGGCCGCTTTATTAATGACATAGTCATTGTTTGGGAACACAATGATTTGAACTCAGTGGATTCATTCATTGAGTTTATTAATGACAATGAGTTCAATCTTACCTTTACAGCTCAATGGGATTAGAAAAGCATAGATTACCTGGATCTCAAATTGGAGAATGATAATAACAAAATGATGTCATCTGTATACCATAAACCCCTTGCCAGGAACACTATTCTAAGAGCCAACACATGTCACATACCACATCTGAAAAAGGGTATTCCTAAAGCCCAATATCTGAGGATATTTATCTAAATATAAGGAACAGGCTCATGATCTAACCCTTAGACTATCAGACAGAGGGTACCATTTGGAAACTCTCAAAAAATTAAAAACTGCCCTAAAAGATAGACAATAACTATTGTTAAACAAACAAAGTTCTAAAAACAGATACAACATTGGTGACCATACTCTATTTATTACAAAATTTAGCAGACAGTATCCTAGTGTCTGCAACATAATAAAGTTAACGATTCTAAAGGGTGAGGATACACTATCTAGAATTATGACCAATGGTATGAAATGTATAGCAAAGAAAGCACCAACAATAGGTGATATCACAAGGACGAATTTCGCTGGGAGGACTCCAACAGATTTAAATTGGCTAAATTCCATACTCTATTTATTACAAAATTTAGCAGACAGTATCATAGTATCTGAAACATAATAAAGTTAACGATTCTAAAGGGTGAAGATACACTATCTAGAATTATGACCAATGGTATGAAATGTATAGCAAAGAAAGCACCAACAATAGGTGATATCACAAGGACGAATTTCGCTGGGAGGATTCCAACCGATTTAAATTGGCTAAATTCCAAAACTGGCTCCTTTAGATGTGGACATGTACCGTACAAAAGCTGCAACTACACCACTAGGACTAACACATTTAAATCCCATACCACAGGACAAACATTCCAAATAAGAAATAGATTGTACATCCCAATTTGTAGTCTATTTAATAACTTGCAAATTTTGTGACCAGCAGTATGTAGGGGTTACTGCACATCTCCTTAAATATCAAATTCGAGAGCATCTACTGTCTCTGGATGAGAGCATCTACTGTCTCTGTCTCTGCCTGTTCTCTGTTTTCTGTGCTGGTGGTCTATGGATTTTATTCGTGTCTGCATAATAAAGTATTGGATTTTTTAACTTGTTTTGACACCTGAGTTTTCTCTTCGCTATTTATCCCGTTTGGACTACAAGAAGTCCGCCATATCACCTGATTTTCACAGTCCTCACTTGGTGCTGTATGCTATTTTCCATGGTTGCATGATAGAGAGCTGAAGATGGAGGAGCCGATTGGTGAGACACACACACCCACAAGTGACGTCACACACCATACTCGAAGAGGGAGACTGTACAGGAACAAGTCGCTCCCAGTGAATAATCCCACACCGGAGCTGTGGTTCACATACTGCGCTTGGATCGCAAGACGGAGGCTTTTTACCGATCCTTGGGGTCGAGTGAGTATTGGGCTTCATCTGGTCTAGGGGTGAAAGTGTATTATATCCCGCTGAGGATTTCTGAATACTTACATGAACTGTGAGACACCATTTGTATTGCTCCCTGCTCTCCCTCATGTGAATGGATTAACGTGCATGTCATAGTATTATATTATACTACATGGCATTATTTAGCGCCAAGGCTTTGCATACAATGAGTGTATGAGACTTTCTCCTGGGAATTATTATGTCTTCATAAAGAGACATTCCAGTCAAAATTTAAATACACAGATGAATTACATCTTTGAATAGAAACATATTTTCAATATACAGGTATTGGCAAAAATGCTTCTAGTAAAAGTTATCACTGTATAAGAGTTAACATTTTTCTCTATACGTGCACGTGAAGCATAGCTAGAAATTCTCAGAGCACCCCGAATTTTAAATACTGCAGGTAGTCAGAGCACCAGTGGGGCTTGTATCAAGGCAGCAATTAACAAATTGAGTCATTGACAGATGATAGAAGCACCTTAGGCTCTCTGAGCAAGTGCTGTGATTAAAATGCTGGTGCACGGTGCATACTTAAATACAAATTTGACACAGCTATAGCTTTTATTAGAAGCATTTTTGCTAAAACATGCATATTACAAAAATGCTTCTATTCAAAACTGAAATGCATCCATGTGGATTTCAATTATGGCTGGAATGTCCCTTTAAGCACTATGATCACTTGATCTCTGTCTTTTTTAATGAACTCCCTTCTAATTTCTTGGGCCTTTAGTGTATATTTTACAAACATGTTAATAACTGAGGGTAACTATCTCTTTCCTTCTCTGAAATAGGTATGCATCCTGTCAAACCAGGGATGTTACAAGGAATTTACAATAGAGGGATCACATGGGGGTGTTTGAAGTAACAAGTCAAATAGAGTGGGAATTATTTTGGATGTGTAGCTTTAAGGGAGTTTTGGAAAGTAGAGATTGTGGTTATGACAGTGGCTGCAAGGGGTGTAAATCATTATAGTTGTTTGCACTGGGGGAAGTTGTGGTTAGGAATAGCAGCTGTTGGGGATCAGATCAGTAGTTAGAGTAAGTACAATGGAAAGAGTTTATTATAAGATTTAATTGCATCATATAATAACAATAGTGTCTATATATTATAGGAACCAATGTTATAGTGCTTGGGGTCAGAAACACCCTGTGAGCTGGTCACATTGAACAGACATCATGAACTGCCATTGACTGCATTGTGTATAATATTATCAGCCTTATTTAAATTCCACTTCAAGTTTTATGTCACTCCAATAAAAACCAGTACCAATGTCATCTTTTCTCTTCCCAATTCCACTATGAATAACGTGGAGAACAGCCTGTGCTTGACATATCTTAGCTATAAAATAATAGTCTAATTTTATTTAAATTTACATATAAGTTTTATGGCACTGCAATAATGAAAACTGACCCCTGCCTCTTCCCTAATTTCATCATAATTTTATCAAGCAACCTTTCGAGCTAGACCTCGCTGGTAGACTTTCACTTGGCTCTTAAATGCTGTAGAGTGCAATTCAAAATTATACCAATTACATACAAACCTATCATTTGTATTTTTATACTTAAGCTGAGAAACTTCACAATTTTCCCTCTGACCAACCAACAGCTTCTATCTTACCTTATCCTTTATTTTCTCTTTTCCATCAAAACCTCTCGTATACTCAAAACTCACAAATTCAAGCAAAACTTTTCTAGGTAGCTGTTATCTGCATTATTCATTGTAACTGTAGTTATGACCCATAACTGCATACTTTGTGGGTTTTTAAACTGAGAGTGCAACTTTTAGCCCTTACCATCCAGACTTGCTCACGTGAACCCACAACTACAAATTAAGATGAAGTAATAAGACCACTTTTTTAACCTGTCTGCAACCTCTGAGGTTACAGATCAAAATCATCCCAAATTGATACTACTAGGATGATTGCAAGGCCCTGCTCTTGTGTATTTGGTTGCATAAGAGCAGCGGTTACAATCAGGGCCATTTTTAGTGGAGGGTAAAAGAGGCACATGACTGGCCATGTGGAATACCATGCTTTATATGAGTTGGCTATAATTACATTTGATCTGCACGCAGGTACACAGATAAAGCCTGCGCACATAATTCTGTAATGAGAGGAGAGTGGCTCAGTGGTAGTATTTTACTCACTTATTTGAGCTGCTTTTAGATTGTGGCCAACCACACTGCACAGTCCCCACACCTAGGTCTTTATCTTTCTCCTCACTTTCCTTCTCAGCCAACTCTGCAAGCTGTACTGACCGAAAAAAATCCTTCCGGTATCAATAAGCCCTGCACTGTTTCTGACAAATCTTACTAAACTGAATGTTTTGCCCTGGTCTGCTGCCCTTCCTACCTCTGCTGTGGCTTGCTAAACTCACCAAAGCTGTCACACTGGATCATTAAGAGAGCAGATGTTCCATGAGGAGGACATTAAATTAAGGCATATTAACTATGTATACTAGGCGTCTATGTGCATTATATGTTGTGAGGCTGATATACACTCACCGGCCACTTTATTAGGTACACCTTGCTAGTACCAGGTTAGACCACCTTTTGCCTTCAGAACTGCCTTAATTCTTCATGGGATAGATTCAACAAGGTGTTGGAAACTTCCTTCAGAGATTTTGGTCCATATTCCATGATGCGAATCTCCCATTCCACCACATCCCAAAGGTGCTCTATTGGATTGAGATCTGGGGGCCGATTTATTAAAGTGCAGACGGACATTATACGATGTAGAGTATCATGTCCGCCTCACATCAATAAATGCCGACAGCATATGCTGTCAGCATTTATCATTGCCCAAGCAGTTTTATTGAACTGCGTGTGAAATGCCTCCCCCTGCAGATTCGTGGCCAATCAGCCTCTAACAGGGGGTGTCAATCAGCCGATCGTATAGGACCAGGCGGATTGATGTCTGCAGCCTCAGAGCAGACAGACATGTTTCTATTCATGGTTTGATTTGTGCATGTGTCTATTCATGGCTCTGTGTGTGCATGTGTATATTCATTTATTTGAGTGGGAATGTGTCTATTCATGTCTATTTGTGTGCATGTGTCTTTTCATTGTTCTGAGTGTGTATTTGTCTATACATGACTGTTTGTCTGTGTCGATCCATGGCTATGTGTGTCTCTTCATGGCTGTGAGCATGTGTCTATCCTTGTTTCTTTGTGTGCATGTGTCTTTTCATAGCTCTATGTGTGCATGTGTCTTTTCATAGCTCTCTGTGTGCATGTGTCTATTAATAGCTCTGTGTGTGCATGTGTCTTTTCATAGCTCTGTGTGTGCATGTGTCTTTTCATAGCTCTGTGTGTGCATGTGTCTATTAATAGCTCTGTGTGTGCATGTGTCTTTTCATAGCTATGTGTGTGCATATGTCTATTCGTAGCTCTGTGTGTGCATGTGTCTATTCGTAGCTCTGTGTGTGCATGTGTCTATTTGTAGCTCTGTGTGTGCATATGTCTATTCATGGTTTTTCATGGTTCTCTGTGTGCATGTTTATTTTGTTCTTTTCGTTTTTATTGTTCTGTGTATGTATTTGTCTATACATGGCTGTTTGTCTGTGTTGATCCATTCCCTTGTGTGTCTCTTCATGGCTGTGTGTGTGGGTCTATTCATGGTTCTGTGTGTACATGTGTCCATTCATGGTTCTGTGTGTGCATGTGTCTATCCTTGGTTCTGTGTGTGCATGTCTCTATCCTTGGTTCTGTGTGTGCATGTGTCAATTCATGGTTTTGTATGTCCATCATGTGTCTATTTATGGCTCTGTGTGTGCATGTGTCCATTCATGGTACTGTGTGTGCATGTGTCTATCCTTGGTTCTGTGTGTGCATGTCTCTATTCTTGGTTCTGTGTGTGCATGTATCTACTTATGGTTCTGTGTGTTCATGTGTCCTTTCATGGTTCTGTGTGTGTATGTGTCTATTGATAGCTCCCTGTGTGTATGTCCCTATTCATGGTTCTGTGTGTGCATGTGTCTATTCATGGTTTGATGAGTGCATGCGTCTATTCATTGATCTGTATGTGCATGTTTCTATTAATGGTTCTTTTTTGTGCATGTGTCCATTCATGGTTCTGTGTGTGCATGTGTCTATCCTTGGCTCTATGTGTTCATGTTTCTTTTCATTTTTTCTGTGTGAGCATGCATCTATCCTTGTTTCTCTGTGTGCATGTGTCTTTTCATAGCTCTGTGTGTGCATGTATCTATTCATGGCTTTGTGTGTACATGTGTCTATTCATGGCTTTGTGTGTACATGTGTCCATTCATGGTTCTGTGTGTGCATGTGTCTATCCTTGGCTCTATGTGTTCATGTTTCTATTCATGATTCTGTGTGCATGTGTCTATTCATGGCTTTGTGTGTACATATGTCTATTCATGGCTTTGTGTGTACATGTGCCTATTCATGGCTTTGTGTGTGGATGTGTCAGGCCTTAGTTGCAAGTCTGTAACATGAGTAAAGGCTAATTATGAACCACAACTGCTGGGATGGATTTAGTTATAGCTTGTAGTGCAGCGGAGTGATTTCTGGGATGAAACATCACCTACTCATACGAGTAATGTAAAACCCCCAGTAATCATAGAGCAATTTAGTTGCTGGTTGTTATAAGTTAAATAACTCTATAGTTGCCACCTGTGAAAGATCACTAATACATACAGCAGAGCTATCTATTTATATAACCACATGAGTAAGTGTATACACCAAGATATGTAATTTGGCAGGAGAGATATAGGGGCATATTTATCAAGCCCACAGAATATATTGATTTCAAGGATGTCTTCGATTTAAAAGAAGCTGAAACTCTACCACCTCATTGTTGGTCCGATTGTCCGATTGATACTTTACCTGGAGTCAAGGTTCCATTTGGCAGGATCTATCCACTATCAGAGCAAGAATTACAACATCTCCGCGAATACCTAGATGAGAACTAAAGAAATGGATTTATTTCTCCTCCAACATCTCCAGCTGCATTGGGTATCCTCTTTGTGAGAAATAAGGTTGGAACTCTACGGCCAATAATAGACTACAGACCTTTGAATAATATAACTATAAAAAATCATTACCCACTACCCCTTATTCCAAACTACTCAAAAATAGTGAAACCTCTAACTCAATTAACAGGAAACTCTTAATTCATTTGGTCAACCAAAGCTGAATCTGCTTTCAATCAACTTAAAAAATGTTTCACCTCAGCACCTATACTACAATTACCGGATCCTCAGAACCAATATGTTCTTGAGGTTGATGCCTCAAATGCTGGCTTAGGTGCTATCCTCTCTCAACAAAATTCTAATTCTTCTATATACATCCTATAGCTTATTTTTCAAGAGTTTTGACACCAGCAGAATTCAACTATTCCGTGGGAGATAAGGAGTTGTTAGCCATTAAGTTGGCACTTGAAACCTGGCTTCATCTCCTGGTAGGAGCTAACGGCTAGTGTATGATTTTTGTGGTAAGAGGGGTGCGGTACTAACTTGCACTTTATTCTTACTGCTCACTTTCCTACAGCGCTGGTATTACAGGTTTTTGCAAACCCGGCGTTAAAAGGCAAGAAGTGAGTGTAGAGCAAAATTGTGCTCCATACCGCACTCCAATACCAGCGGTGAGCTGCTTGTACGTGCTCGTGCACGATTTCCCCATAGACATCAATGGGGAGAGCCGGCTGAGAAAAATTCTAACACCTGCAAAAAAGCAGCGTTTAGCTCAGTAACGCAGCCCCATTGATTCCTACGGGGAAACACATTTTATGTTTACACCTAACACCCTAACATGAACCCCGAGTCTAAACACCCCAAATCTTACACTTATTAACCCCTAATTTGCTTCCCCCGACATCGCCGCCACCTACATTATACTTATGAACCCCTAATCTGCTGCCCCCAACATCGCCGACACCTACATTATATTTATTAACCCCTAATCTGCTGCCCACAACATCGCCAACACCTACATAATGTTATTAACCCCTAATCTGCCGCCCCAACGTCGCCACCACTATAATAAACATATTAACCCCTAAACCGCCGTACTCCTGCATCGCAAACACTAGTTAAATATTATTAACCCCTAATCTGCCGCCCCTATCATCGCCGCCACCTACCTACATTTATTAACCCCTAATCTGCTGCCCCTACCATCCCCGCCACTATATTATATTTATTAACCCTTAAACCTAAGTCTAACCCTAACACCCCCTAACTTAAATATAATTAAAATAAATCTAAATAAAACCTACAATTATTACCTAAATTATTCCTATTTAAAAATAAATACTTACCTGTAAAATAAACCCTAAGCTAGCTACAATATAGCTAATAGTTACATTGTAGCTAGTTTAGGGTTTATTTTTATTTTACAGCAAAGTTTGTATTTATTTTAACTAGGTAGAATAGTTACTAAATAGTTATTAACTATTTACTAACTGCCTAGCTAAAATAAATACAAATTTACCTGTAAAATATAACCTAACCTAAGTTACACTAACACCTAACCTAACCCTACAATTAAATATATTCCCTAAATTAAATACAATTAACTAAATTCAAAACAATTAGCTAACTTACAAAAAAACCCCCACTAAATTACAAAAAATAAAAAAACAAATGACAAGATCTTTAAACTCATTACACCTAATCTAATAGCCCTATCAAAATAAAAAGCCCCCCCCCCCCAAATAAATAAACCCTAGCCTAAATTAAACTACCAATAGCCCTTAAAAGGGCCTTTTGCGGGGCATTGCCCCAAAGAAATCGTCTCTTTTACCTGTAAAAAAAAATACAAACAACCCCCCCAACAGTAAAACTCACCACCCACACAACCAACCCCCCAAATAAAACCTTAACTGAAAAAACCTAAGCTCCCCATTGCCCTGAAAAGGGCATTTGGATGGGCATTGCCCTTAAAAGCGCATTTAGCTCTATTGCTGCCCAAAGCCCTAACCTAAAAATAAAACCCACCCAATACACCCTTAAAAAATCACTAACCCCCGATGAGAAGTCTTCATCCAAGTGGCAAGATGTCCTCAAGGAAGCCGGCAGAAGTGGTCCTCCAGACGGGCAGAAGTGGTCCTCCAGATGGGCAGAATTCTTCATACAGACGGCATCTTCTATCTTCATCCTTCCGACACGGAGCGGCTCCATCTTCAAAACATCTGGCGTGGAGCATCCTCTTCAATCAACGTCTCCTTCTGGAATGAAGGTACCTTTAAGTGACGTCATCCAAGATGCCGTCCCTTAGATTCCGATTGGCTGATAGAATTTTATCAGCCAATCTGAATGAAGGTTGAAAAAATCCTATTGGCTTATTATAATAATAGGATTGAGTTTGCATTGCATTGGCTGTTCCAATCAGCTAATAGAATGTGAGCTCAATCCTATTGGCTGATTGCATCAGCCAATATAATTTTTTCAACCTTAATTCCGATTGGCTGATAGAATTCTATCAGCCAATCGGAATCTAAGAGACGCCATCTTGGATGAAATCACTTAAAGATACCTTCATTCCAGAAGAAGACGTAGATTGAAGAGGATGCTCCGCGCCGGATGTCTTGAAGATGGAGCCGCTCCGCGTTGGAAGGATGAAGATAGAAGATGCCGTCTGGGTGAATACTTCTGCCCATCTGTAGGACCACTTCTGCCCGTCTGGAGGACCACTTCTGCCGGCTTCGTTGAGGACATCTTGCCGCTTGGATGAAGACTTCTCCCGGTAAGTGGATCTTCGCGTGTTAGTGTTAGTATTTTTTAAGGGTGTATTGGGTGGGTTTTATTTTTAGGTTAGGGCTTTGGGCAGCAATAGAGCTAAATGCCCTTTTAAGGGCAATGCCCATCCAAATGCCCTTTTCAGGGCAATGGGGAGCTTAGGTTTTTTTAGTTAGGGTTTTATTTGGGGGGGTTGGTTGTGTGGGTGGTGGGTTTTATACTGTCCCGTCTTAAAGGGCCATTATACACTTATTTTATCTTTGCATAAATGTTTAATAGATGATCTATGTATATAGCCCATAAAGTTTTTTGTTTTCTTTTTTAAATGTATAGTTTTGCTTAGTTTTTAAATAACATTGCTCTGATTTTCAGACTCCTAACCAAGCCCCAAAGTTTTATGAGAATACCGTCAGCTACCTTCTCCATCTTGCTCATGTTTGTGTAAAGGGTCTTTTCATATGCAAAAGAAGGGGAGGGGGGGAGTGTCTTATTTCCCACTTGCAGTGGGCTTTCCAGCTAACTTTTCAACAGAGCTAAACTGAGAGCTTCTAAGTAAGTTTTTAAACAGTTTTATACTGGATTTTTATATCAGTATCTGTGCATCTTATTCTTTATAGTAGTGTCTATTACATGCAGTTATATGAAAATTAGTGTATAATGTCCCTTTAATGAAAATTACTCCTTCAATTCCAAGATTACAACCTTAATACCTCCTCACAAAATTGTGGGATTAACCACTACCCTCGAACAAGACATCCTAAAAGCCTTGGAGTCAGACCTTTGGATTCTCTCACACAAACTCCCTCTGGCTTATATCTATACTGGGATCGCTTGTACATACCTTTATCTTTAAGGCAACAACTACTTCAATATTTTCATGACGCCCCTCTTTCAGGTCACACCGGTGTGTCTAGGATTCTCTCCCTTCTTAAGAGGTATTTCTGATGGCCCAAGATTGCTGAAACTGTTCATGATTATGTCATTTACTGCCAGAATTGTGCAAAAAAAGTGACCGCAAAAAGCCTTTTGGATACCATTCCCCTCTGCCTATTCCTAAATACCCTTGGGAATTTGTTTCTTTGGATTTCATTATGGATCTTCTCATTCACACACTACTATTCTGGTTGTGGTTGATCACTTAACCAAATTGGCTCACTTCAATTAACTCAAAAACCTACCCCCTGTCCTTAAAACTGTGGAAGTTTTCATTGATCATATAGTCAAATTACATGGCTTGCCTACCACTATCGTCAGTGACAGGGGGACTCAATTTCACCTCCAGATTTTGGAGACTATTATGTTGAATTCTCAAGATCGATTCAAGATTGTCCTCTGCATATCATCCACAAACGAATGGCCTGACTGAGAAAATTAATCAGATACTAGAACAATATCTATGATCTTACACCTCCCACCTTCAGGATGATTGTTAAAATAACTTCCGTTGGCTGAATTCACCTATAATAATTCGACCAGTTCCTTCACTAAAACTTCTCTTTTTATGCAACATCTGGTTTTCACCCCAATTCCCTACCTACTCTACCTTTATCTAATTCATCTCCTGCAGCTTACAATTTTGTTAAGAACATAAAAGATACATTGGCTCTCCTAAAAATTCACTTGGCTGAAGCTAAGTCCACTCAAAAACTCTACTATGATAAAAAAAAACACACACCAGCTCCTCACTATAAAATTGGAGATCTAGTTTGGCTCTCAACAAAGAACTTACGGCTCAAAGTTCCCAGTAAGAAGTTGGCATCCCAATACCTTGGACCTTTTCCCATACAGCAGGTGTTGAATCAGAATGCCATGAAACTTACTCTACCAAGTTCCTACAAAATACATTCAACTTTTCATGTATCTCTCTTGAAACCATATAGGGGGAACAATTCACCTGACCTTCACCCGAAACCTCCTCCCCCAGTGGTCCTTGATGTTCACGTAGAGTATGAAATGCAGTCTATCCTCGACTCCAGATTGGTTCGCAGGAAGTTGAAGGGCTATGGACCTGAGGAAGATTCCTAGGTTCCCTCTATGGATATTCATGCTCCTAGGCTTATTAGAGCTTTTCATACAAGACATCCTTCAAAACCGATGGTGACACCTTCTCGAGGTGGCCCTTGAAGGGGGCGGGCAACAGCCTGTCTTTTTAAATACATTTAATTGCCTCCTCAACTGTTTCCTATTTAAGGGACCTTCCGATCCACCTAATTGCTTCTGTTATATAGCTTCACTTTGAGTATCAAGCTAGAAGTCGCTCCTTTTTACTACAGAACTGAAGTGCCGTTTTTGGAAATCTCTGCAACCTCTCCTGTATTCTCCTCACATACACCACCTTCCTTTTGACCTCACCTCTGCTTTTTCTTACAAACAGCAAGGAAGACTGCTCAGATTCCTTACAAAGACTACTGCTCTCCATACAAGGTGATCTCTCTATTTTCAAAATCTGTAGCTTCACTACAGAGGATTCCTAAACCCTGATTCTGAGTTCTACCTGTCACTCAAACTCCTCACTGCAAGTTCCTTCTAAGCCTCCAGGATTAACTCTCAAACAGACTTCAGGTACTTTTAGTTACCTTGCTGGCGATGTTGGGGGAGGCGGCAGATTAGGCGTTAATACGTTTAATATAGTGTTTGCGATGCTGGAGGGCAGCAGTATATGGGTTAATAGGTAGTTTATGGTTGTTAGTGTACTTTGTAACACTTTAGTTATGAGTTTTGTGAAAATAAAAATTTGCGCAAAACTCATAACTACTGCTCTCAGATCGAGGTATAGCTTGTGTCGGTATAGGCTGTAACGCAAGCATTTTAGCCAGACCGCACAACCTGTAATACCGGTGCTATGAAAATCCCACACAAATATTTTTTTGAAGTGCAGAATGGACGTTGCGTTACAGGCTAAAATGCTTGCAGTGTATCAATACCAACACAACTCGTAATATGCGTAACTGGCCATTACGCTGGAATTGCTATTTTTTCAGCGTTAAAAGCAGTAAAGCAAAACTTGTAATCTAAGTGAAAGGGATTATCTATCTTTTTAAGCAATAACAATTCTGGAGCAGACTGTCACTTTAAGCATTGTATAAATAAATTAAAAAATAAACGTTTAAAATCTATACAATACTTTAATTAATATGCATTATACAGGAAAATGTATATAACCAAAACATTGCCATCTTCTTCGTCTTCTTCCATCTTCCATCTTCTGTCTACTTCCATCTTCTCTCTTCTATCTTATCCTCTTCCATCTGGGGGTCGATCCGATATAAATCGTCGCCCGCAAAAGCCGGCGACGCCAATATTTGCGCGGGTTTGGTATCACATATACGGCGTAACCTAGAAGTTACGCCCGTATATTTCTGCCGTCGCCCGCAGTTTTTTGGGCCATAGGCAGGTATACCAAACCCGCGCAGTTTGGTATCCAATATGCAGCGTAAGGACTTACGTGGTGAAAATGGAGAAAACTTACTCCATTTTCACCTCGCCACAAAAAGCAGCCGTAAGAAGCCTTACGCTGACTATTGGAGCCCCGTAACTCCCTAAACTAACTAGAAAATAAACCTAACACCTAACGCATGCGCAATGTCTATCTCCCTGTCAACCGCGATCTGCTAAAATAAACCTAACACCTAACGCATGCGCAATGTCTATCTCCCTGTCAACCGCGATCTGCTAAAATAAACCTAACACCTAACGCATGCGCAATGTCTATCTCCCTGTCAACCGCGATCCCCCCCCCCCCGAAATCCCTAATAAAGTTATTACCCCCTAAACCAGCGCTCCCGGACCCCGCCGCCATCTACATAAACTAACCCCCTACTGTGAGCCTCTAAAACCGCCACCATCTACCTTATCTATCCCCTAATCTGACCCCTTACACCGCCGCCACCTATATAAAAATTATTAACCCCTAATCTAATCCCCCTATACCGCCGCCAGCTATATTAATATTATTAACCCCTAATGTAAGCCCCTTACACCGCCGCCATCTCTATTAAAATGATTAACCCCTAATTTAATCTACCTACCCCGCCGCCAGCTATATTATCTATATTAACCCTAAGTATATTATAGTTAATATAGTTATTACATTATATATATTAACTATATTAACCCTAATTATATTAGGGTTAATATAGTTAATATAGTTACTATAGTATTTATATTAACTATATTAACTCTATCTAACCCTAACACCCCTAACTAAATTTATATTAAATTAATCTAATTCATTTATAAACTAAAAGTATTAAATCTAAATACTTACCTATAAAATAAACCCTAAGATAGCTACAATATAATTAATAATTACATTGTAGCTATGTTAGGGTTAATATTTATTTTACAGGTAAATTGTTAATTATTTTAACTAGGTATAATAGATATTAAATAGTTATTAACTATTTAATATCTACCTAGTTAAAATAATTACCCAATTACCTGTAAAATAAATCCTAAACTAAGTTACAAATACACCTACACTATCAATAAATTTAATAAACTACAAACATCTATCTAAAAATACAATTAAATTAACTAAACTAAATTACAAAAAAAAACAAACACTAAATTACAAAAAATAAAAAAAAGATTACAAGATATTTAAGCTAATTACACCTATTCTAAGCCCCCTAATAAAATAATAAACCCCCAAAATAAAAAAAATTCCCTGCCCTATTCTAAATTAAACAAATTTCAAAGCTCTTTACCTTACCAGCCCTTAAAAGGGCCTTTTGTGGGGCATGCCCCAAAGAATTCAGCTCTTTTGCATACAACAAATACAATCCCCCCCCCCCATTACAACCCACCACCCACATACCCCTATTCTAAAACCACCCAAACCACCCTTAAAAAAGCCTAACACTACCCCCCTGAAGATCTCCCTACCTTGTCTTCACCACACCGGGCCGAACTCCTGATCCGATCCGGGCGATGTCTTCCTCCAAGCGGCAAAGAAGAATTCTTCCTCCGGCGATGTCATCCTCCAAGCGGCAAAGAAGAATTCTTCCTCCGGCGACGTCTTCCTCCAAGTGGCAGCAAAGTCTTCATTCTTCCGGCGGCATCTTCAATCTTCTTTCTTCGCTCCGCCGCCGCGGAGCATACATCCCGGCCGACTGCTGAACTTGGAATGAGGTACCTTTAAATGACGTCATCCAAGATGGCGTCCGCCGAATTCCGATTGGCTGATAGGATTCTATCAGCCAATCGGAATTAAGTTAGAAAAATCTGATTGGCTGATTGAATCAGCCAATCAGATTCAAGTTCAATCCGATTGGCTGATCCGAACAGCCAATCAGATTTGCTTTTAGAATAGGGGTATGTGGGTGGTGGGTTGCAAATGGGGGGGGGGGGATTGTATTTGTTGTATGCAAAAGAGCTGAATTCTTTGGGGCATGCCCCACAAAAGGCCCTTTTAAGGGCTGGTAAGGTAAAGAGCTTTGAAATTTGTTTAATTTAGAATAGGGCAGGGAATTTTTTTTATTTTGGGGGTTTATTATTTTATTAGGGGGCTTAGAATAGGTGTAATTAGCTTAAATATCTTGTAATCTTTTTTTTATTTTTTGTAATTTAGTGTTTTTTTTTTTTTTGTAATTTAGTTTAGTTAATTTAATTGTATTTTTAGATAGATGTTTGTAGTTTATTAAATTTATTGATAGTGTAGGTGTATTTGTAACTTAGGTTAGGATTTATTTTACAGGTAATTGGGTAATTATTTTAACTAGGTAGATATTAAATAGTTAATAACTATTTAATATCTATTATACCTAGTTAAAATAATTAATTATTAATTATTTTGTAGCTATCTTAGGGTTTATTTTATAGGTAAGTATTTAGATTTAAATAGGAATATTTTAGTTTATAAATGAATTAGATTAATTTAATATAAATGTAGTTAGGGTTAGATAGAGTTAATATAGTTAATATAAATACTATAGTAACTATATTAACTATATTAACCCTAATATAATTAGGGTTAATATAGTTAATATATATAATGTAATACCTATATTAACTATAATATACTTAGGGTTAATATAGATAATATAGCTGGCGGCGGGGTAGGTAGATTAAATTAGGGGTTAATTATTTTAATAGAGATGGCGGCGGTGTAAGGGGCTTACATTAGGGGTTAATAATTTTAATATAGATGGCGGCGGTGTTAGGGGCTCACTTTAGGGGGTTATAGATATAATATAGCTGGCGGCGGGGTACGGGAGCGGCGGTTTAGGGGTTAATAGCTTTTTTATTGTTAGGCTAGTGAGGGGGGATAGCGGATAGAGGGTTAGACAGTGCGGGCTATGTTAGGGAGGCGTGTTAGACAGTGCGGGCTATGTTAGGGAGGCGTGTTAGACAGTGCGGGTGTTTTAGACTTTAGTCAGGTTTTATAGGCGCCGGCAGTTTCTAACGTGCTGCAAGTCACTGGCGACGCCAGAAATTTGTACTTACGCAGATTTCTGGACATCGCTGGTTTATCCGACTTACGGCACGTTAGCATCTGACGGCGACATATATGGGATAGCTCGAGTTGCGAGCTGAAACTGCGGGCGACGCCGGTTCCCTCGCTTGCGCCGCAAACTGCGATCTATATCGGATCGCGCCCCCAATCTTTTTTTATGCGGTCCCACTGGAGCTTATCACGTATGAGTCAAGTTGGGTGAGTTGAAACTTTGGGATTTAGAGTTAGGATATTTTTTAGGATTGTTTTGTTTTTGTTTGTTTTTTTTTTTTTACGAGGAAAACAATTATATTAACTTTAGGGCACTTCCCTGCCAAATGCCATTTTCAAGGCAACCATTATTTTAGGACAGGGTTTTGTTGTTGTTTTTATTTAAGATTTTTTTAGAGTTGGGCTTTAATTTTTTATTGGCAGAAGACTCAATTTAGGGCAATGCTCTGCTATGTGCCCATATCAGCAATTCCCTACCAAATACACATATCAGGGCAATTCTTAGAGTAGGTTTTTTTAAGGTAGGCTTTTTATTTGATTTTAGAAAACAGATTTATTTGCCAAAAGCTAAGCTCAGGTTTAAATTGCTTTTAACTTGTAATACCAGTGCATATTAGCATGCACTGGTATTACTCAGTGGAGCGCTAATATCGCTTGAGCACAAGCGATATCTAGCACTTCACTCGTATACTAGCCCTTCATTTTTAAAGTGCGCTCCCAGCTCACTGCTAACTTCACGCTACCCAGTGAAGTTTCATTTTCTTTAGGAGACATCTCACCACTCGCAAGGACTGCCCATTTTTTTAAGATAATTCCATAAGGGCAAACCCTGTAAGGGTCAGAGGAAAAAAAAACATGTTTGATCTGGGGAAGTTTAGATCATTGGGCCCTATTTGAGACAAAGTTGGTCCTGGGGGGAGGTCACACTTTAGACATGTTGGGCAGATTTTGGACTAGATTACAAGTGGAATGCTAATTTAACGTGTGGCCATAAAGGGGCAAATTTGCCTGTTTATAGGTGCATGCTAAATAACCAGCTATTACAAGTGGCTGGTTAGCTGGTTAAATAGACACTGAACCCAATTTTTTTTTTCTTTCGTGATTCAGATAGAGCATGCAATTTTAAGCAACTTTCTAATTTACTTCTATTATCAAATTGTCTTCATTCTATTGTTATCTTTATTTGAAATTTAGATGCCGGCCCATTTTGGTGAACAAACTGGGTTGTTCTTGCTGATTGGTGGATAAATTCACCCACCAATAAACAAGTGCTGTCCATGGTACTAAACCAAAATAATAGCTTAGATGCCTTCTTTTTTAAATAACGATAGCAAGAGGATAAAGGAAAATTGATAATAGGAGTAAATTAGAAAGTTGCTTAAAATTACATGCTCTATCTGAATCACAAAAGAAAAAATTTGTGCTCTAATTCATTAACCAGAAATCAGACCTCTGGTTAGTTAAATAAATTTCCCACAATTTCCCCCAAAATAAAGTGTACTTTTCATTTAATTAAATAAAAATTATGAGCAACTTTATTTTTATTTTTAAATAACTGCACAAAGCAGTTATAAAGGGTTCAAGTCCGGGGTGTTACAAAAGTGACTTTACAAAGCTGTCTATGGGGACTGTGTTTAAACTGTAAATATGTAAGTATATGCTTATATACATATATATTTATGCATTAATATGTGTATATACACATATAAACACATACATATACATTATGTGTATATATTTATATACATATATATTTTAAATATTCTGCCTAATGCTGCACAACTTAACCCCTTTGCTGCGCTAGGTTTTGTGACATGTCTATTGGCATCAGAAAGAGACTCCCATTGGAGACTATAAAAGCTCTCTCGTAAGCACAAAGCTTCCATGCAATCCGAATGTGAGGTTGCGTTCACATTGCGCTTAACTTGTAATACCACAGCACATTTGCAGTTTTCTGCTCCACTCTTTATCTGGCCCTTTGTATTTTTACCCAGGGAGCCAGATTCTCTAGAAACTGCTGTGGTCACAATTGCACAAAATTGTCCATCTGCACCTTAAATAGCAGTTTATGGGGCTGAATTATCAAGCTCCGAATGGAGCTTGATGCCCCTTGTTTCGGGCGAGCCTTCAGACTTGCCGGAAACAGAAGTTATAACTTGTCCACCTGCTCTAAAGCCGCAAACAGAAATCAACCCGATCTAATACGATTGGGTTGATTGACACCCCTGCTAGCGGATTGGCCGTGAATCTGCAGGGGGCGGTATTGCTGTCGGCATTTAACGATGTGCAGCGGACATGATATGCTACATCGTATCATGTCCACTCACACTTTGATAAATATACCCCATTGTATCATTCATTCAATGAGCGATTAATTTTCTGTATCAGTATATATTATTTTGATTCTTAAAATATTATAAAGTATCCAAATTACAATTATCGTGTATTTTGTTGTTTACATTCATAAACTGAATTGGGAAAGTTTTCAACTAATTAACAAAATAACATTTTCATTATTACTTTTCAAATTAAATTGCCATATTATTTCATCATATTTGTAAACAGTTTATTTGTCTCTATAGAGAAATTCTCTTATGTATATAGTATCAAGTACTGTCTGAGTATAAATTAGCTGTAAAATCATTCCTGACATTACATTGATGTATGAGATCACAGATGATTTACAGCAGCTTATTCATCAGGTAAGCTGTTAGAGCAGAGGGTTATTACTATTTAATCATGTTATTTATAAAGCCCCTCCTGAGTAACACAGTTGTTTTATTTCATTAACAATATTTTATTGTCTTTGATTTTAATTTGTACATGTAACATTTTATGTGCTTTTTCTCTCTAGGAATTTTTTTTGCATATGTTAAGTACTATCTTACTATAAATCACACTTTTACACATTCAATTCATTTACATTTTGATGATATATATATATGTGTGTGTGTGTGTATGTATATGTATCTCTCTTTCTCTCTCTCTCTCTCTCTCTCTCTCTCTCTCTCTCTCTCTCTATATATATATATATATATATATATATATATATATATACAAAGTTTAGTTTAGCACACCTTACAAAAAGTTTATATACACATCTTTGGAGTGCTGTCAATGTGACCAAATAGTTGCACAAAACAGGGGATATTGGCTCACATTCATTTAAAAATAAACAACACATTTTTTTAAATGCTGCAAAAAATAGCCTGCAAAAACTTCTAAGCTTTTAAATAAAATTGGGATTTAAAATGGAACTCTTCAAATGAGGTAGACAACAAACTTAAAGTGATGGTAAACTCTCCCCTTTTTAAAATCAGATCTGGAATGTAAGCGCTATTTTAGATGGAGTTTTATTCATCATGTGCAATGAAGATGCGCTATAACTTAGTTATTAATATAGATATGAAATTCAAATACCCCACGTTACACCACCCACTAATGAATTAAACTCCATCTAAAATAGCGCTTACATTCCAGATCTGATTTTAAAAAGGGGAGAGTTTACCATCACTTTAAATAGGTTAAAAGTTACAGCCATAGACGTTGAAAAATTGATTGAATTAGAAAGCAAAATGTAAGACTTTATTATATGAATGATAGAAATATGCTGTATGTTATATATTTATTAATTGTCAAAATATATAATTAAAACTGAACAAATATAATTTTTGGAAGGATGCATTGGAATAAACTTTATTTTTCATATTAATTTCTAAGACAAAATCCCTTTTAGTACATAAAAAATATAGTCCAGATTACAAGTGGAACGAAAAATATTTTCTTCGCTTGCGAACAAACAACACTCAAAGTAATCTTTTAATGCAGGCGTTAGAAAGCGCGTGTATAACAAGTTAAAGTAAACTATGCATGAGCAAAACCAGTTGCTTGCAAACTTCAGGACTTCGGAAATTGCAAATGCTTTACATTCTTTTCCCTACATACTTCAATGGAGCAAGCATTAAAAAAAAAACACTTATCGCTTGCACATTAACCTGACACGGCATCAGACCTACAGCGCCAAACCTGAAAGTAATTATGTATACATTTCAATGTTCTTCACATTGAAGAAAATGTTATATATATATATATATGTGTGTGTGTGTGTATAGATATATGTGTGTGTGTGTGTGTATAGATATATATGTGTGTGTGTGTGTGTGTGTGTATAGATATATATGTGTGTGTGTGTGTGTGTGTATAGATATATATGTGTGTGTGTATAGATATATGTGTGTGTGTGTGTGTGTGTGTGTATAGATATATGTGTGTGTGTGTGTGTGTGTGTGTATAGATATATATGTGTGTGTGTGTGTGTGTGTGTGTATAGATATATATGTGTGTGTGTGTGTGTGTGTGTGTGTATATATATATATGTGTGTGTGTATAGATATATGTGTGTGTATAGATATATGTGTGTGTGTATAGATATATGTGTGTGTGTGTGTGTGTATAGATATATATGTGTGTGTGTGTATAGATATATATGTGTGTGTGTGTGTGTATAGATATATATGTGTGTGTATATATATATACTGTATATGTATATATATATATATATATATATATACAGTATGTATATATGTATATGTTCATGTATTATATATGTATATGTATATATTTATATATCTATATAGATAGTTATTTTTATATATATATATATATATATATATATATATATATATATATATATATATATATATATATATATATATATACAGGGAGTGCAGAATTATTAGGCAAGTTGTATTTTTGAGGATTGAGCAAAACCAGTTGCTTGCAAACTTCAGGACTTCGGAAATTGCAAATGCTTTACATTCTTTTCCCTACATACTTCAATGGAGCAAGCATTAAAAAAAAAACACTTATCGCTTGCACATTAACCCGACACGGCATCAGACCTACAGCGCCAAACCTGAAAGTAATTATGTATACATTTCAATGTTCTTCACATTGAAGAAAATGTTATATATATATATATATATATGTGTGTGTGTGTGTATAGATATATATGTGTGTGTATATATATATACTGTATATGTATATATATATATATATATATATATATATATATATACAGTATGTATATATGTATATGTTCATGTATTATATATGTATATGTATATATTTATATATATATATATATAGATAGTTATTTATATATATATATATATATATATATATATATATATATATATATATATATATACAGGGAGTGCAGAATTATTAGGCAAGTTGTATTTTTGAGGATTAATTTTATTATTGAAAACCAACCATGTTCTCAATGAACCCAAAAAAACTCATTAATATCAAAGCTGAATAGTTTTGGAAGTAGTTTTTAGTTTGTTTTTAGTTATAGCTATTTTAGGGGGATATCTGTGTGTGCAGGTGACTATTACTGTGCATAATTATTAGGCAACTTAACAAAAAACAAATATATACCCATTTCAATTATTTATTTTTACCAGTGAAACCAATATAACATCTCAACATTCACAAATATACATTTCTGACATTCAAAAACAAAACAAAAACAAATCAGTGACCAATATAGCCACCTTTCTTTGCAAGGACACTCAAAAGCCTGCCATCCATGGATTCTGTCAGTGTTTTGATCTGTTCACCATCAACATTGCGTGCAGCAGCAACCACAGCCTCCCAGACACTGTTCAGAGAGGTGTACTGTTTTCCCTCCTTGTAAATCTCACATTTGATGATGGACCACAGGTTCTCAATGTGGTTCAGATCAGGTGAACAAGGAGGCCATGTCATTAGATTTTCTTCTTTTATACCCTTTCTTGCCAGCCACGCTGTGGAGTACTTGGACGCGTGTGATGGAGCATTGTCCTGCATGAAAATCATGTTTTTCTTGAAGGATGCAGACTTCTTCCTGCTTGAAGAAGGTGTCTTCCAGAAACTGGCAGTAGGACTGGGAGTTGAGCTTGACTCCATCCTCAACCCGAAAAGGCCCCACAAGCTCATCTTTGATGATACCAACCCAAACCAGTACTCCAAACCAGTACTCCACCTCCACCTTGCTGGCGTCTGAGTCGGACTGGAGCTCTCTGCTCTTTACCAATCCAGCCACGGGCTCATCCATCTGGCCCATCAAGACTCACTCTCATTTCATCAGTCCATAAAACCTTAAAAAATCAGTCTTGAGATATTTCTTGGCCCAGTCTTGATGTTTCAGCTTGTGTGTCTTGTTCAGTGGTGGTCGTCTTTCAGCCTTTCTTACCTTGGCCATGTCTCTGAGTATTGCACACCTTGTGCTTTTGGGCACTCCAGTGATGTTGCAGATCTGAAATATGGCCAAACTGGTGGCAAGTGGCATCTTGGCAGCTGCACTCTTGACTTTTCTCAGTTCATGGGCAGTTATTTTGCGCCTTGGTTTTTCCACACGCTTCTTGCGACCCTGTTGACTATTTTGAATGAAACGCTTGATTGTTCGATGATCACGCTTCAGAAGCTTTGCAATTTTAAGAGTGCTGCATCCCTCTGCAAGATATCTCACTATTTTTGACTTTTCTGAGCCTGTCAAGTCCTTATTTTGACCCATTTTGCCAAAGGAAAGGAAGTTGCCTAATAATTATGCACACCTGATATAGGGTGTTGATGTCATTAGACCACACCCCTTCTCATTACAGAGATGCACATCACCTAATATGCTTAATTGGTAGTAGACTTTCGAGCCTATACAGCTTGGAGTAAGACAACATGCATAAAGAGGATGATGTGGTCAAAATACTCATTTGCCTAATAATTCTGCACTCCCTGTATATATATATATATATATATATATATATATATATATATATATATAAATATATATATATATATATATATATATATAAATATTTACCATCTTAAGGTTATCATGTAATTTGCTCCTAAGTAATAATTAGGTCCCTTTATAAATCTTGTGGTGACCCAATTAGTGCATGATAATCTAGAATATTAAATGGATCAAAAAGAGAAACCAGTAGATTATAGCCAGCACAAACTTGTTTCCAGCTAGTTACTCCACATACTGTGTCACAATGAAAGAGACATACCCAAATTGCGATCAAAGAAAAATAAAACAGATACACTTGACAGTCGGCTTATTGTATAAAAGCAGGAGCAAGAGCTAAGTGCAAAAGATGGGGTAACAGCTACACCCGCTGGAGGTCTGATGTGGGGAGTAGTACCTTGATGCTGGAACTTTGAAACTTTGTTGCAAGGTACATGGAGTGCAATAACCATTTAAAAGAGTCCGACCCGGTCACACAAGCCTGAACCGCCAGCAGTATCCAACAAATTTGGTTGACAGCGTGGAGAGCCGACTGCATTACAGCGGATGGATCAGTGTGCAGTGCCCAAATAACAAGGTTGATGGCATTTACAGCCGACTGCAACTTAAGGATCCGGAGGCGTGAAAAACAAAGTCTGGTAAATATACCATAGGAAAGAACCTAAGGAGGACTTTCAGAATTTGGTGAGACAATTTGGTACACTTATGACTCCCTATTTGGTTATCTTTCCTTTCTCGGATATGGATCTCTTTAAATGAGTCTGTCATGGTTAAATTTGAAACAACAATGACTGTATGATGAATGGTCGAATTACTACAATTTAAATTGGGACATTCAGTATATATATCTTTACAGTCCGCTCATGAGATATAATTTAGGTTATTGCTTTACCCTTTATATGCCTTATATGTTTCTGCATTCTAATTTGTAGTTAATGTATGATTAATATATAATATGAAGGCTCTGGGGTACCCCATCTTTTGCACTTAGCTCTTGCTCCTGCTTTTATACATTAAGCCGACTGTCAAGTGTATCTGTTTTATGCTCTATAAAAATATTTTTCTTTGATCGCAATTTGGGTATGTCTCTTTCATTGTGACACAGTATGTGGAGTAACTAGCTGGAAACAAGTTTGTGCTGGCTATAATCTACTGGTTGATTTCTCTTTTTGATCCATATATATATATATATATATATATATATATATATATGTTCATGTCACTGAAGAAATGACACTTTGCTACAATGTAAAGTAGTGAGTGTACAGCATGTATAACAGTGTATATTTTCTGTCCTCTCAAAATAACTCAACACACAGCCATTCATGTCTAAACCGTTGGCAACAAAAGTGAGTACACCCCTAAGTGGAAATGTCCAAATTGGGCCCAATTAGCTATTTTTTCTCCCCGGTGTCATGTGAACTCGTTAGTGTTACAAGGTCTCAGGTATGAATGGGGAGCAGGTGTGTTAAATTTGGGGTTATCGTTCTTACACTCTCTCATACTGGTTACTGGAAGTTCAACATGGCACCTCATGGCAAAAAACTCTCTGAGGATCTGAAAAAAAAAGAATTGTTGTTCTACATAAAGATGGCCTAGGCTATAAGAAAATTGCCAAGACCCTGAAACTGAGCTGCAGTACGGTGGGCAAGACCATACAGCGGTTTCACAGGACAAGTTCCACTCAGTACAGGCCTCGCCATGGTCGACCAAATAAGTTGAGTGTACATGCTCAGCGTCATATCCAGAGGTTGTCTTTGGGAAATAGACATATGAGTGCTGCCAGCATTGCTGCAGAGGTTGAAGGGGTGGGGGGTCAGCCTGTCAGTGCTCAGACCATACGCTGCACACTGCATCAAAATGGTCTGCATGGCTCTTTTTATCCCAGAAGGAAGCCTCTTCTAAAGATGATGCACAAGAAAGCCTGCAAACAGTTTGCTGAAGACAAGCAGACTAAGGACATGGATTACTGGAACCATGTCCTGTGGTCTGATGAGACCAAGATAAACTTATTTGGTTCAGATGGTGTCAAGCGTGTGTGGCGGCAACCATGTGAGGAGTACAAAGACAAGTGTGCCTTGCCTACAGTCAAGCATGGTGGTTGAAGTGTCATGGTCTGGGCCTGCATGAGTGCTGACTGCACTGGGGAGCTACAGTTCATTGAGGGAACCATGAATGTCAACATGTACTTTAAAAAAACTGAAGCAGAGCATGATCCCCTCCCTTCTGAGACTGGGCCGCAGGGCAGTATTCCAACATGATAACGACCCCAAACACACCTCCAAGACAACCACTGCCTTGCTAAAGAAGCTTAGGGTAAAGGTGATGGACTGGCCAAGCATGTCTCCAGACCTAAACCCTATCAAGCATTTGTGGGGCATCCTCAAACGGAAGGTGATGCTCTGTGATGTCGTCATGGAGGAGTGGAAGAGGACTCCAATGGCAACCTGTGAAGCTCTGGTATACTCCATGCCAAAGAGGGTTAAGGCAATGCTGGAAAATAATGGTGGCCACACAAAAAATTGACACTTTGGGCCCAATTTGAACATTTCCACTTAGGGGTGTACTCACTTTTGTTGCCAACGGTTTAGACATTATATATATATATATATATATATATATATATATATATATATATATAAAATGTATGTGTGTGTATATATATATATATATATATATATGTATGTGTGTATATATAAATATGTATGTGTGTATATATATATATATATATATATATATAGACAGAGAGAGAGAGCAATATATGTATAGATATATATGTATAAATATTATTTAATTATGATATATATATATATATATATATATATATATATATATATATATATATATATATATATATACAGATATATATGGAAATATATATTTAAAAAAAAAATCTGCATTTTCTTCTAAGTCTATAATATCCCAGAGGGGGATATATAAAGGCGCGCTGTAAAAGAAAGTATATTTGAGAAACACAATAATAGCTAATGGATGTGTTATGAGACGGAACTACCGTATTCGGCTCTCAAGATCTAGCCGTAACAGCTAATGTTCATATGGTGTATTCTCAGCCGATAGTTCTTTGGCAAAGGCAGCTCCTCCTGGTTCCAGAGAGCGGGGATAACACTGTTAAAAGATACAAATAGAAAGAGGGCGCCACATAGCGTGATAACGTTTCATCAATGTGTTTGTGGGCTGAAAGGTAATGCGCTTACCATAATCTGTGGCACTGTACTGTGAGCAGTGCAATTTCGCCTGCTAGCACTTAGTCAGTGGCTAGTACACTGCAGATGGATACACCTCCTGAGGATTTCACCTTTTGGTGAAGGCTCTGTAAGCACTTTCAGTCGTAGCCACAAATTTCTTTGTTTAAAAACAGGAACAGTCTGTTTAATTTGTGTGCTTAGCAGCACTGTGATAAAACGAGGTGAACAACACACACATACACTCACATACATTCACATTCATACACTATCACACATCTTCATCATATGAATACACTTGATTGACACAATCGTACACACACACATATACACAAATACACAGATTTAGTTAACAATACTATTATCTACCTTTGCGACCATTATTTTACCAGATCTATCATTATTGATACACATTACACCTTCACCTTTTATATATTTCATTTTCATAGTCCAACATTACATACAGACACAGACCTACATGCACACTTATCGTCCTCATGGATGCATACAATGTATTCGTTCCATCTTGATACACATTGTTTTCTGAAATATGGCCACTAACATACACTATGATCAGATAAATAGCATTGCACAGCTCACATACACATAGTGCTTGACAAATCATTAATTTATCTTTTATACGCAGAGATACATATAGGGTGCACACTCATGGCACATGTGCACATATGTGAGAATGTTTGTATATATTTTTAATTCACAAATCTATATTATTTCAAATGAAATAAGCATACATACAGGTATACCTCACTTTACAGTGCTTCACTTTACAGCGCTTCGCTAATACAGGGCTTTGTGGAGCTGGAGTTCAACCTCCAAGGATTTTAAAACAGTGCTGTAATCTGCTATCAGTAAGTTCTTATTAAGGAACAGAAGCATCTCTGCATGTTCAGCTATAAGTCTGTTTCTACTATCAGTAAGTTCTTATTACGGAACAGAAGCATCTCTGCATGTTCAGCTATAAGTCTGTTTCTACTATCAGTAAGTTCTTATTACGGAACAGAAGCATCTCTGCATGTTCAGCTATAAGTCTGTTTCTGCTATTAGTAAGGACGTTTGAAGCTAAGCTGAACAGTCTTTCACTTTTCACACTACTGCATGGGTCAGAAAGATATTTTTGGGCCATTAAATCTCAGTTTATTAACTGCTCAGTACTTCAGGGGTTTGTCTGAATGAGATACAGTGATCTCTCCCAGGTAGGCTTCCAGCTGTAAAGTAGCAGCTTTTTGAGCACTGCTCTGACGTACAATAATACAAATAATAGCAATTTGTATTGGCAGAACAGAAGTGAACAATTTTTAGTTAAGTCTCCACTCCAGCTTAAAATGAAATGGGAACATGCAGTTTGAAAAACTTCACAAGATGGCGTATGGAATTGGAGGTATCGGTTTAAGTATTGGTGCATTTGCACAAGTACAAGTACTCCTGCAAATACTTGGTATCGGCACCGATACCGATACTAGTATCGGTGCAACCCTACTAGAAACTGTCCTGGTCAGGATTGCACAAGATTGTCCATCTGCGCATTTTTTAAATAGCAGTTTATGTATCTTTAATGTTCTGTATCAGTATATATTATTTTGTATCTTTAAATATGATAAAGTATTCCTAATTATAATTATCATGTATTTTGTTGTTTATATTCAGAAACTAAATTGGAAAGTTTTCAACTTTTTAACAAAAAAGCATTTTCATTATTACTTTTTAAATTAAATTGCTAGATTATTTGATCTTATTTGTAAACAGTTAATTTGTCTCTACAGAGAAATCCTCTTATGGGTATAGGATCAATTATTGTCTGAGTATAAATTAGCTGTAAAATCATTCATGACATTACATTAATGTATTAGACCACAGATGATTTGCAGCAGCTTATTCATCAGGTAAGCTGTTAGAGCAGTGGGTTATTACTATTTAATCACTTTATTTATTTATAAAGCCCCTCCTGAGTCCTGAGTAACACCGTTGTTTTATTTCACTTTTTTTTCATTCATTTACAATCTTTTAGTTTCTTTGCTTTTCATTTTATTTATTCTTTGCAATAGTGTATGCTCTTTTTCTCTCTAGTTAAAAATGTTTCTTGCATATGTTCAATTTATGTATTATCTTACTATAAATCACTCTTTTACACATTCAATTCAGTTACATTTTGAGGATGTGTTATATATATATATATATATATATATATATATATATATCTTATTAAAAATAATTTTAAGTTACTATGTTGACCAGAATTAGACTGGTCCTAACACTACTTTGCCACAGAGGGCTGAATCATTCCTGCTTTTACTCTCCATAATAGAATGAGACTCCCTGGCTTTTTATTCACAACTATTACACTGCCATGAGCACACCTGAGCTTGGGTGGGGTGCTTAAACCAATGGGAGATGGTCAGTCTAATTGGGGCACCTCGTAAGTTGGTGACTGGCTAAGCAGAATATGGCCATATTGTGTGACTAAGATCCCAATATTATTTAAAAAGAATAGTTGTCTCTTGATGTTGTTTGCAGGCAATTTTTTTGCAGCAGTTAAAAAAATATGTTGTGCTTTTGAAAATAGATGTGCGCCAATACCTCTTTGTTTGTGTAATTACTGGGTCATATTGGCAGCACTCACAGATGTTGTATATAAATTTTGTAAGGTGTGCTAAAAAAACAAATTTTGTATTTGTACTTAAAAGTAATCAGGGAGACTGACCATCTCCTATTGGTTTAAGCACCCCACCCAAGCTCAGGTGTGCTCATGGCAGTGTAATAGTTGTGAATAAAAAGCCAGGGAGTCTCATTCTATTATGGAGAGTAAAAGCAGGAATGATTCAGCCCTCTGTGGCAAAGTAGTGTTAGGACCAGTCTAATTGGGGCACCTTGTAAGTTGGTGACTGGCTAAGCAGAATATGGCCATATTGTGTGACTAAGATCCCAATATTATTTAAAAAGAATAGTTGTCTCTTGATGTTGTTTGCAGGCAATTTTTTTGCAGCAGTTCAAAAAAAATATGTTGTGCTTTTGAAAATTGATGTGCGCCAATACCTCTTTGTTTATCTATCTATCTATCTATCTATCTATCTATCTATCTATATATATTAATCTCTCTGTATGAATATATAAAGGTATAGATATTTATACATACAATAAAATGTCAAATATTAACATTAAACACATAGTAAAATACATTATTAAAAACGATTAAACATTATTTTACAAGTTTTAAGGTACTGTTTATATGTATATATGTTTATACTTATATACATATATAAACACATAAATAGGCATATATATATATACATATAAGTACATATATTTACACCCATACACATATTAAAATAGACATATATAAGTTCATTATGGCCCTTTCCAGTCAAACACCTTGAAATATACCATATAGCTTTTAACCCTTATCATTTTTATTAATATTTCTATTAATAATAGTTATCAGAATCTGTATATATGAGTGTAATTTATTTATTTTTACCCCTTGCACTTTACTTTTGCCCTTGAGCACACTCATTTACTTTCAACTTGTAATACATGCGCAAATTAGCGTTGTCGCAATGTTGCTTACTTAACTTTAGAGTGCCATTGTAATCTAGCCCTTTATTGGTAGGTAGTATTTTTAAATAGAATTGAGAAAACATTATTGATTTAAATCATTTGCTTTAGCTAATTTTTAAACCAAACATTATTTATTAATTATTTAGATATTTAATTAATTTGCACTTAATACATTTTAACAAGGGTAAATATTAATATATTTTAATAATGATTATAATAATTATAATATATTAATTATATATAAAAATAATATTTTTTATGAAAATGGTATAATTCGAAAAGTTTTGACACCACAGAAAAACTATTTTTATTTTGTTATGTGCTGGTAACAGCCTCTTCATTGTTTCTGTATAAATGTATATAAAACATTTATTTTTATTTTAATATCCTTTCAAGACATTAAAAGGGACAGTATACTGTAAAATAGTTTTTCCCTTAAAGTATTTCCAATTACCAGCTGCAGAGTATAGAGAAATTGAGAAATTGCATTTTCAGGTTTATTTGTGTATCTGAATTAGCTGGTTCTGTGCTTTGATACCACAGCCTATTGACATGGGATGAGCTTGCAGGTAAAATTAGATCTCATTATGTTATCACTTTGTGTACACAAAAATGCTTCCTTATCTTGTGTCTCTTTGCAAACCAAACCTCAATACTTAGAGAGAACAACTGAAAATTATAATTTTATTAGTTATCTCTTCTGCACCCCACCAAGAGTGTAATTTATTCTGCTGACAGTAGCCTGGAATTACGTATTGAAACTTTCAGTATAGGTGGGGATACCACAGGCTAAACCAGCTTTTTCAACTGCTGAATTAAGGGTAAATGAGCTACTTGTAAACTATTTAATATACTCCAGCAGGTAAAATGGATCATTGGGAACTAATTTAAGGGGAGAACATTTTTGGGCAAACTGTCCCTTTAAAAATAAACAAGTGTTTTGTGTTTTTCTCTTTGCACAGCTCAAGAAATTCAAACAATTATAGTTTTGTTGAATCTAACTACATAATACAAAAATACCTTGAGGAATTGATTATGAGTAATAACTGAAATGGACTATTTATTTTTCTCTATAAACCTGTATAAGCCATATATCTAATTTATTTAGTACCAGTGTATAAATATGATGCATATATTCTATTACAGCTGACAAGCGTATTATCATTGTTTTTCCTGACAAATGTTTCCTTTTTCTAAAGAAAATATTTAAAGATAATTCATTTAACAACATGTTCTAAATATAACCTAAAATGTTTTTTTTGTTTTTTTTTATAGCTATTGCAGTACAACCTGAATGCATTAAAACGTTATTGAGCATTAGAGTAATATTGTTTTATAGTTTAGACAAACATCATGCTAATGGTCAATCAAACAACAACCATGGCGTTCCATATACTAGCGTTTGCCACACAGACACAGAAGCAACCTTTTCTTTTCAGTGTTTTCTTCATTATATACATGGCTGGAATTATAGGAAATCTAACCATAATTCTACTGGTTTCTATAGATACTAATTTACATACGCCCATGTATATTTTTCTAGGAAATTTATCCTTCATTGACATTTGTTTTACTACTGTGTCTCTTCCGAAGTTGATGGATATTTTAATAACTGGATATAACTCAATATCCTTCATACAGTGTCTAACACAGACATACTTTACTGTTTTCTTTTCAAGCACTGAGGTTGTCCTGTTGTCCTTCATGGCTTATGATCGTTACCTTGCTATCTGTAACCCATTAAGTTATCATGTTTTGATGAATAACAAAAAATGTGTAATGATTTCTTTAGCCCTTTGGACAACTGGATGTGTGAATTAATTTCTTCTTACTGGTTTTGCTTCCAAGTTGTCATTTTGTAAGTCAACAAGTCTTTGGCAGTTCTATTGTGATATCAAAGATTTAACAAGCATTTCATGTGACAACACAGTATTAAACAATATAATCTCTGTAGAAACAGTTCTATTTGTAATGTCTCCATTCTTGTTGAGTTTAACTTCTTATATCAAAATAATTATTAGTATCCTGAATATGAAGTCAGTGAATAGTAAAAAAAAAGCTTTCTCCACTTGTACGTCCCACCTCACAGTCCTACTAATTTACTATGGGACTATTGTGTGTGTATACATGGGATCAGCTTCAGAACAAGCAGGGGAAATGGACCAGGTATTCTCTGTATTGTACACAGCAGTGACTCCCATGTTAAACCCTTTAATATACAGTCTAAGGAACAGAGATGTAAAGAAAGCATTGATCAATATTTTGCCTATTAATTGCAAATAGAAGAAGCTTAGCACTAAAGAAGCATTTACTTAAAGCTTTCATTATTGCTCTTGTTTAACCCCTTAAGGACAAGGACATTTTTCAATTTTCTTACCCTTAAGGACCAGGGCTATTTTTACATTTCTGCGATGTTTGTGTTTAGCTGTAATTTTCCTCTTACTCATTTACTGTACCCACACATATTATATACAGGTTTTTCTCGCCATTAAATTGACTTTTTAAAGATATCATTATTTTCATCATATCTTATAATTTACTATAAATAAAATTATAAAATATAATGAAAAAATTGAAAAAAATACACTTTTTCTAACTTTTACCCCCAAAATCTGTTACACATCTACAACCACCAAAAAGCAACCATGCTAAATAGTTTTTAAATTATGTCCTGAGTTTGAAATACCCAATGTTTACATGTTCTTTGCTTTTTTTGCATGTTATAGGGCAATAAATACAAGTAGCACGTTGCTATTTCCAAACATTTTTTTTCAAAATTAGCAATAGCTACATTGCAGTGCCGTGTTGTCAAAGGAGGCAGGTGAGGTAGCGCCTCACCTGTCCAATGTGTGTATTGCACTTTTTTATTATGTTTAATAAAAAAATAATTTATTTGTTTAAATATATATAATTTTTTTTTATTTAGCCAAGGTACCCCCATAGCCCCCCACCCCCCACCCGCAGCCGACTCTGCCACCATGATACAAGGCTGACTGCCTGCAAACTAGCGATCTATCCATATTCATGTTACGCAATGAAGGAGAGGCTGTGAGACGTTCAGATGCCCTTCCATTGCGTAATATGGATATCTTGCAAATTAAGTGTATGAGCCACGAGAGCTAGCCCCACCTAGTGGTGCTGCTTAAGCTCCTCGCGGCCCATACGCTCCCTAAGGAGGCTGCTGTACAAATAGCCTCGGGAAACGGGAGCAGATCAGGAGTGGGTCTCAGTGAGTGACATCACTCTTGTGGCGCCTCAGCCTGTAGGAGGCTTGTCATATTCTGGCGTGGGAAGAATAGGAACTAAAGAAAACAGAGCTGCTGAGTCTAGCTGAGAAGGACTTGTGACAGTGTGAAGGTGTGACCTGTCCTGCCCTGGAGTCTGGACAACTTTGATGGATTGTGAAATTGTCACTGACTGTCTGGTGTAGAACTACGGTAAGTATTAAGTAGTAATAATTTTTCCCCCTATTTGAATTGTAAGCTGGACAGTCAAGAGCCTGCTCCAGTGTTCATCTGCACCCAAATAATCAATAGAAGATCTGATCTCATATGCAGATGCATGGGTATTACTATATTCTTTCTCTTCTGAATTGTGTCTGTTTTTATTTATTGCAGGTAAAGGAAAAGTTTTGTGACAAAACTTTTCCTTTACCTGCAATAAATAAAAACAGACACAATTCAAAAGAGAAAGAATATAGTAATACCCGCGCATCTGCATATGAGATTGAGATCAGATCATCTATTGATTATTTAGGTGCAGATGAACACTGGAGCAGACTCCTGACCGGCCGGCTTACAAACAGGACCGTCATTACTTGTTTTCAGGGACTGGTTGTTGGGGGAGGAGGTAGTAATGGTTGACAATCTGCTAAAGCCAGGGACACGTTGTGAAGCAGCCAGCAGTTTAGCCGTGCGTTGACTGTTCTAGTCCAGGACTCCAGGGCATGTGTATATGCCATTTGTTTGGGCAAGTGCATAGCCATACCAACCCCAGCTGCAGCAGTGTGTTACAGAGAGTCAGAGGTGAGCAGTGCACTAAGGAGCGGTATTGTAATTACCAGAGCGTCTTGAACTGTTATTAATTAAGGCCCTTAATTAATAACTGTTCAAGATGCTCTGGTAATTACAAGGGCTGCCCAGGACATTCAGAGAGCAGGAGCAGCTGCAGCGGGGGGGGCAAACTGTTGCACTACTTCCCTTACTCTATTTTCATAAAGCATTAGAGTGCTTAAAACTCCCCTATGACCTCACCGTTTCCAGCAGCTTGACATTGCATGCAGTACTGATCGGTCAGGCATGAGGAAAGCAGAGTCATCATCTGCAGTCACATCCCACTGCTTCCAAAGTATCTGCCATTGGGGTTGTTTAAAAGTGTAAAAGAAAGCGCTACTGTTTTTAACATCTCATCTCGTACTTCTTTAGAAGGCTGGAGTTCACAAAAACAGGGCAGCTTTGTGCCTGACATTCCGATGTTAAAAATAGTAGCACTTTTAAACAAACCCAACAGCAAATACCTTGGAAGCAGTGGGATGTGACTGCAGATGACGACTCTGTTTTCCTCATACCTGACTGATCAGTACTGCATGCAATGTCAGGCTGCTGGAAACGGTGAGGTCCTAGGGGAGTTTTAAGCACTCTAATGCTTTATGAGAATAGAGCCAGGAGAGCAAGGGAAGATGAAGAATACTGTTAAAATGTCAGCATTTGTTTTAGTTGGAAATAAAATAAGATCAACCCTGTTAGAAAACAAACACAAAAATGAGACCTCATTTAATAATAATTTCCCTAAATTCGTGACCACATTTAATGTAGAACATCATACAATTAAAAAAATTATACAAAAGCACTGGCACATTATAAAGGAGGATGAATATCTAAGACCTATAATTCCAGCTAAGCCCACAGTTATCTTCAGAAAAGGACAAAATTTTAAACAAAAATTAGCCCCCTCACTCATAAAAGGCATAGCCCCCAAAAAACCTTTACAAATAAGTAACATGACAGGCTTCTTCACTTGCGGCAAATGCAAAGGTTGTAACTACACCAGAAGAACACACAAAACATTTGACTCCACAGTTACAGGAAACAAATTGAAATAAAAGAATTCATTACTTGCAAAAGTAAAAATGTGATATATCTGTTGCAATGTGGCTGCAAAATCCAGTATTTAGGACAAACGTCTAGATTTTTAAAAACAAGAATCATGGAACATCAAAATAAAATAGAAAAGAATAATGATGACCACGGAGTGCCACTACACTGCAACAATTGTGAACATTTCACAAAAGAATCCTTTCTATGGATAGGAATTGAGAAGGTTGAAGTTCATTGGAGGGGTGGTAATCTGGCAAAACAACTAGACCAAAGAGAATTAAAATGGATACATACACTTAGAACATTTGCCCAATGGGGTCTAAATAAGGACACAAAAATTGCTGCCTTTGTCTAAAAAACTCTTAACATATGAAAGGGGGGGCAAAATAAATGATAAATTCAAAAGGTGAAAATATGGGGCCTAAATAAATCAGTAACATGTTTTGTTCTTGTTGAGGTGAATACGAGTATAAGGACACACACAAAAAAAAAAAAAAAAAAGAAGCTGTTTTTGTCTTAAAAACCTTCAACATATGAAAGGGGGGCAAAACAGATGATAACCTATAATGTGTTCCTTAGAAACAATGGGGCCGGAATAAACCAGTAAAATTTGTGTAAAGTGAATACAGAAAACATTAGTACATGAAAGGGGGGCAAAATAAACATGTATTTATACAGACAGTTCATGTTATATCATCACACTTAATGTTTATATATACACATATTGTACAAAAGAATATAATTCTCACACTTAATTTCAAGAAATTATATGCAACACACAAGTCGCTGAGTCAATATTTAACATTCAAGTCTATTTATAATATGGATGTTTAATTATGAAAAGTATCTATTCCAACTTATAACAAACTTCTAAGTGGCAATTTATTCTACCTCCTCTAAATATTTGGATAAGTAGAATTCATATAAGAAACTTTGTATCTGTGAATAACACTTATGTCTTTTTATTTTGAGAAAAAAAGAAAAGGCAATCAATATCACTATATCAGAAACTGTTTTTCATTGGACATTCGATAACATGTGATACCCACTGACATATCAGACCTGAATGGGAACCTAAAATAGAGAACTACCTGAAAGGGAACTACAAAAAATCACTATACCAGAAACTGAATTTCATTGGACAACCTATAACATGTGATCTTCACTGACATACCGGACCTGAAAGAGAACTTGAAACAGAAAACTACCTGAAAGGGAACTACAAAACCGGCAAAAATTATGATATCTACAGAAATTTTATATTTTAAAACAAACTTATAGTTTCTTATATAATTAATATTGTTTTTTATGTTTTATTAGATGTTTATTTTAAATTTACAATTGAAATTTTGAATCGGGTGTAAACCTGCTCTCCTCCAATGGGGAAGCAGGTAGCGTAACTGACATGTATTTAAAGGCCGCCTGTGCAGCGGAAAGGTATGCTTTGGTTTGTAAAGCACTTTTATTGCTCTTGAGAAAGACGGCTGGGACCGATGAAACACCTTTGCGTTGAGCCAAATAAAGACAAACTTTTTTACTGAATCTGTGATATTGTATTTTCATATTGGGAAGGAGCCGGTAACCTGCAATATACACTGTGAGTAGATATTCAGGAAGAAGAATAGAAAGAGGGCGCCACAATAGCGTGATATCGTCTGGAATGCAGGTACAGATATAAGTAGATATTATGCTTACCAGATGGTGTGGCACTGTGCTGTGACCAGTGCAAGAGAGCAGGCTAGCACTTAACAGTGGCTAGTACACTGTAGGAGCCAGGCTCCAAAGGCACTTGTTCTAGTTGCAACTTGGTATCTATCTCCTGCTATCTGGACTTCAGGTTCTGCAGAGGAGTGATCTTATGTGTGTTGTTCAATAGGCATATATGAACCACAACACAGACAACTTCAAATAAAAAAATTGACTTTTATTTTATGACGCGTTTCTCAACCTACAAGGGTTGTTTCATCAGATAAAAAGTGAATGTCATCCTTAACAATTGTTGGCAATTTATACACATTTGTTTAAAAAGAGGAAGTTGTCATCAGGAATGTAATCCAATAGAAAAACATTGGTGTGCATTCAGCTGTGGAACCAGCACAGGATCCCAGCTGTTACAATTTAAAAAATTGGACTGATTTGCAAGGTTGTACATATGTGAGAATCTAAACTTTAACCTTTTAATTGCAAAATGAAAATGAGTGAAAATAAAACAATCTTGTCACTTTGTATTTACTGCCATTTGTTACATATATAACTTCACTGAATTGTTTGTTATCACAGATGCTATTCTTATGCATTTGAAAAATAGTATATTTAGTTAATAAATGTTGACAGATAAAATATGTGTGCATTGGAAGTGAAGTAATTCATAATCCAATTCTGAATGAAAGACAGAGTTTTGAACCTGTTGTTTATATTTAAGCCTATGGTAAATGTTAGGATAGAAAGTGTGTATGTGAGAGGTATAATAATTTGTGATCAAAGTCTGAATGGGAAACTAAGTTTTGAACCTGTTGTTTGCATTTGAACATGTGAAAATTGTTGAATTCTTATAAAAGATGGATACTTGTATGAAATGTCACTTTGTTTACTTTAATAGTTATTATATAAACACATATTGATTTGTGTGGTATACATTATTCTTTGTATATTTGGCAAGGAAGAAGATAGATGTGTGTATGTCAAAAATAAAAATAAAAATAAATGTATAACAAAATATACATGTAAAAATTAAAATGAAAAAATGTCAGAAAAGATTAAAAAAAGTGATGTAAAAAATGATGATAGGTTGAATGATCAGAATCCAAATGGGAATCTGATCATCCAACCTGTTGCGAATATAAGAATTAAAAATTGTATTGGAAATAGCTATTTGTGTAGCCCCAAAGTGATTAGTTGTAGTGGATTGGTGCATGAAATGTTTTGGTGTAATGAAAATTCTGAATCTAAAAGATAAATATCTTTGTACATCAGGAAACCTATACACAAAATAAATTGTTCAAATGAACAAAGAATTGGAGTGCATGTGTATCCATACACACATAATTATAGGAAAAACATAATTTATGCTTACCTGATAAATTCCTTTCTTCTGTTGTGTGATCAGTCCACGGGTCATCATTACTTCTGGGATATAACTCCTCCCCAACAGGAAATGCAAGAGGATTCACCCAGCAGAGCTGCATATAGCTCCTCCCCTCTACGTCACTCCCAGTCATTCTCTTGCACCCAACGACTAGATAGGATGTGTGAGAGGACTATGGTGATTATACTTAGTTTTTATAACTTCAATCAAAAGTTTGTTATTTTACAATAGCACCGGAGCGTGTTATTGCCTCTCTGGCAGAGTTTGAAGAAGAATCTACCAGAGTTTTTACTATGATTTTAACCGGAGTAGTTAAGATCATATTACTGTTTCTCGGCCATCTGAGGGAGGTAAAAGCTTCAGATCAGGGGACAGCGGGCAGATGAATCTGCATTGAGGTATGTAGCAGTTTTTATTTTCTGAATGGAATTGATGAGAAAATCCTGCCATACCGTTATAATGACATGTATGTATACTCTACACTTCAGTATTCTGGGGATGGTATTTCACTGGAATTACTCTGTTAAAAGTACATTAAACCTTTGAATAGGTATTTATTATGTTAAACGTTTTTGCTGGAATGTAGAATCGTTTGCATTTTCTGAGGTACTGAGTGAATAAATGTTTGGGCATTATTTTTCCACTTAGCAGTTGCTTGTTTTAAATTGTGACAGTTTCGTTTCTCTCTCACTGCTGTGTGTGAGGGGGAGGGGCCGTTTTTTGGCGCTCTTTGCTACGCATCAAAAATTTCCAGTCAGTTACTCTTGTATTTCCTGCATGATCCGGTTCATCTCTAACAGAACTCAGGGGTCTTCAAACTTCTTTGGAGGGAGGTAGATTCTCTCAGCAGAGCTGTGAGACTTATATATTGACTGTGATTAAAAAACGTTGCTCTGTCATTTTTATGTTTCAAATTTAATTATTGTTACTTTACTAAGGGGAACAAACCTTTGCTAAAAGTTGTGTTGTTTTTAAGGATTGATGCTATAACTGTTTTTCAGTTCATTATTTCAACTGTCATTTAATCGTTTAGTGCTTCTTTGAGGCACAGTACGTTTTTGTTAAATAAGATTGTAACCAAGTTGCAAGTTTATTGCTAGTGTGTTAAACATGTCTGATTCAGAGGAAGATACCTGTGTCATTTGTTCCAATGCCAAGGTGGAGCCCAATAGAAATTTATGTACTAACTGTATTGATGCTACTTTAAATAAAAGCCAATCTGTACAAATTGAACAAATTTCACCAAACAGCGAGGGGAGAGTTATGCCGACTAACTCGCCTCACGTGTCAGTACCTGCATCTCCCGCCCGGGAGGTGCGTGATATTGTGGCGCCTAGTACATCTGGGCGGCCATTACAGATAACATTACAAGATATGGCTACTGTTATGACTGAAGTTTTGGCTAAATTACCAGAACTAAGAGGCAAGCGTGATCACTCTGGGGTGAGAACAGAGTGCGCTGATAATACTAGGGCCATGTCTGATACTGCGTCACAGCTTGCAGAGCATGAGGACGGAGAGCTTCATTCTGTGGGTGACGGTTCTGATCCAAACAGATTGGATTCAGATATTTCAAATTTTAAATTTAAATTGGAGAACCTCCGTGTATTACTAGGGGAGGTTTTAGCGGCTCTTAATGATTGTAACACTGTTGCAATACCAGAGAAATTGTGTAGGTTGGATAAATACTTTGCGGTACCGGCGAGTACTGACGTTTTTCCTATACCTAAGAGACTAACTGAAATTGTTACTAAGGAGTGGGATAGACCCGGTGTGCCGTTCTCACCCCCTCCAATATTTAGAAAGATGTTTCCAATAGACGCCACCACACGGGACTTATGGCAAACGGTCCCTAAGGTGGAGGGAGCAGTTTCTACTTTAGCTAAGCGTACCACTATCCCGGTGGAGGATAGCTGTGCTTTTTCAGATCCAATGGATAAAAAATTAGAGGGTTACCTTAAGAAAATGTTTGTTCAACAAGGTTTTATATTGCAACCCCTTGCATGCATCGCGCCGATTACGGCTGCGGCAGCATTTTGGATTGAGTCTCTGGAAGAGAACCTTAGTTCAGCTACGCTGGACGACATTACGGACAGGCTTAGAGTCCTTAAACTAGCTAATTCATTCATTTCGGAGGCCGTAGTACATTTAACCAAACTTACGGCTAAGAACTCAGGATTCGCCATTCAGGCACGTAGGGCGCTGTGGCTAAAATCCTGGTCAGCTGATGTAACTTCTAAGTCCAAATTACTTAATATACCTTTCAAGGGGCAAACTTTATTTGGGCCCGGTTTGAAAGAAATTATCGCTGACATTACAGGAGGTAAGGGCCACGCCCTGCCTCAAGACAAAGCCAAGGCTAAGGCTAGACAGTCTAATTTTCGTCCCTTTCGGAATTTCAAAGCAGGAGCAGCACCAACTTCCACTGCACCAAAACAGGAAGGAGCTGTTGCTCGTTACAGACAAGGCTGGAAACCTAACCAGTCCTGGAACAAGGGCAAGCAGACCAGGAAACCTGCTGCTGCCCCAAAGACAGCATGAACCGAGGGCCCCCGATCCGGGACCGGATCTAGTGGGGGGCAGACTCTCTCTCTTCGCCCAGGCTTGGGCAAGAGATGTTCAGGATCCCTGGGCGCTAGAGATCATATCTCAGGGATACCTCCTAGACTTCAAATTCTCTCCCCCAAGAGGGAGATTTCATCTGTCAAGGTTGTCAACAAACCAGATAAAGAAAGAAGCGTTTCTACGCTGTGTACAAGATCTGTTATTAATGGGAGTGATCCATCCGGTTCCGCGGTCGGAACAAGGACAAGGGTTTTACTCAAACCTGTTTGTGGTTCCCAAAAAAGAGGGAACTTTCAGGCCAATCTTGGATTTAAAGATCCTAAACAAATTCCTAAGAGTTCCATCGTTCAAAATGGAAACTATTCGGACAATCTTACCCATGATCCAAAAGGGTCAGTACATGACCACAGTGGACTTAAAGGATGCTTACCTTCACATACCGATTCACAAAGATCATTACCGGTATCTAAGGTTTGCCTTCTTAGACAGGCATTACCAGTTTGTAGCTCTTCCATTCGGATTGGCTACGGCTCCAAGAATCTTCACAAAGGTTCTGGGTGCCCTTCTGGCGGTACTAAGACCGCGAGGAATTTCGGTAGCTCCGTACCTAGACGACATTCTGATACAAGCTTCAAGCTTTCAAACTGCCAAGTCTCATACAGAGTTAGTTCTGGCATTTCTAAGGTCGCATGGATGGAAAGTGAACGAAAAGAAAAGTTCGCTCTTTCCTCTCACAAGAGTTCCATTCTTGGGGACTCTTATAGATTCTGTAGAAATGAAGATTTATCTGACAGAAGACAGATTAACAAAGCTTCTAGATGCATGCCGTGTCCTTCATTCCATTCAACTCCCGTCAGTAGCTCAATGCATGGAGGTGATCGGCTTAATGGTAGCAGCAATGGACATAGTACCCTTTGCACGTCTACATCTCAGACCGCTGCAATTGTGCATGCTGAGTCAGTGGAATGGGGATTACTCAGACTTGTCCCCTACTCTGAATCTGGATCAAGAGACCAGAAACTCTCTTCTATGGTGGCTTTCTCGGCCACATCTGTCCAGGGGGATGCCATTCAGCAGGCCGGACTGGACAATTGTAACAACAGACGCCAGCCTACTAGGTTGGGGCGCTGTCTGGAATTCTCTGAAGGCTCAGGGACAATGGAATCAGGAGGAAAGTCTCCTGCCAATAAACATTCTGGAATTGAGAGCAGTTCTCAATGCCCTTCTGGCTTGGCCCCAGTTAAAAACTCGGGGGTTCATCAGGTTTCAGTCGGACAACATCACGACTGTAGCTTACATCAACCATCAAGGAGGGACAAGAAGCTCCCTAGCAATGATGGAAGTATCAAACATAATTCGCTGGGCAGAGTCTCACTCTTGCCACCTGTCAGCAATCCACATCCCGGGAGTGGAGAACTGGGAGGCGGATTTCTTGAGTCGCCAGACTTTTCATCCGGGGGAGTGGGAACTTCATCCGGAGGTCTTTGCCCAAATACTTCGACGTTGGGGCAAACCAGAGATAGATCTCATGGCGTCTCGCCAGAACGCCAAACTTCCTCGCTACGGGTCCAGATCCAGGGATCCGGGAGCGGTTCTGATAGATGCTTTGACAGCACCTTGGAACTTCGGGATGGCTTATGTGTTTCCACCCTTCCCGCTGCTTCCTCGATTGATTGCCAAAATCAAACAGGAGAGAGCATCAGTGATTCTAATAGCGCCTGCATGGCCACGCAGGACTTGGTATGCAGATCTAGTGGACATGTCATCCTGTCCGCCTTGGTCTCTACCTCTAAGACAGGACCTTCTGATACAGGGTCCATTCAAACATCAAAATCTAACTTCTCTGAAGCTGACTGCTTGGAAATTGAACGCTTGATTTTATCAAAACGTGGTTTTTCTGAGTCGGTTATTGATACCCTGATACAGGCTAGGAAGCCTGTTACCAGAAGGATTTACCACAAGATATGGCGTAAATACCTATACTGGTGCGAATCCAAAGGTTACTCCTGGAGTAAGGTTAGGATTCCTAGGATATTGTCCTTTCTACAAGAAGGTTTAGAAAAGGGTTTATCGGCTAGCTCATTAAAGGGACAGATCTCAGCTCTGTCCATCTTGTTACACAGGCGTCTGTCAGAAAATCCAGACGTCCAGGCCTTTTGTCAGGCTTTAGCTAGGATCAAGCCTGTGTTTAAAACTGTTGCTCCGCCATGGAGTTTAAACCTTGTTCTTAACGTTCTACAAGGAGTTCCGTTTGAACCCCTTCATTCCATTGATATAAAGTTGTTATCTTGGAAAGTGTTATTTTTAATGGCTATTTCTTCGGCTCGGAGAGTCTCTGAGTTATCAGCTTTACATTGTGATTCTCCTTATTTGATTTTTCATTCAGATAAGGTAGTTCTGCGTACAAAACCTGGGTTCTTACCTAAGGTAGTCACTAACAGGAACATCAATCAAGAGATCGTGGTGCCTTCCCTGTGCCCGAATCCTTCTTCAAAGAAGGAACGTCTTCTACACAATCTGGATGTAGTTCGTGCCCTCAAGTTCTACTTGCAGGCAACTAAGGATTTTCGACAAACGTCTTCCCTGTTTGTCGTGTACTCTGGTCAGAGGAGAGGTCATAAGGCTTCGGCTACCTCTCTCTCCTTCTGGCTTCGTAGCATAATTCGTTTAGCCTATGAGACTGCTGGACAGCAGCCTCCTGAAAGAATTACAGCTCATTCTACTAGAGCTGTGGCTTCCACTTGGGCCTTTAAGAATGAGGCCTCTGTTGAACAGATTTGCAAGGCTGCAACTTGGTCTTCGCTTCATACTTTTTCCAAATTTTACAAATTTGACACTTTTGCTTCTTCGGAGGCTATTTTTGGGAGAAAGGTTCTTCAGGCAGTGGTTCCTTCTGTATAATGAGCCTGCCTATCCCTCCCGTCATCCGTGTACTTTTGCTTTGGTATTGGTATCCCAGAAGTAATGATGACCCGTGGACTGATCACACATAACAGAAGAAAACATAATTTATGCTTACCTGATAAATTCCTTTCTTCTGTTGTGTGATCAGTCCACGGCCCGCCCTGTTTTTTAAGGCAGGTAAATATCTTTTAAATTATACTCCAGTCACCACTTCACCCTTGGTTTCTCCTTTCTCGTTGATTCTTGGTCGAATGACTGGGAGTGACGTAGAGGGGAGGAGCTATATGCAGCTCTGCTGGGTGAATCCTCTTGCATTTCCTGTTGGGGAGGAGTTATATCCCAGAAGTAATGATGACCCGTGGACTGATCACACAACAGAAGAAAGGAATTTATCAGGTAAGCATAAATTATGTTTTTCCTATAATTATGTGTGTATGGATACACATGCACTCCAATTCTTTGTTCATTTGAACAATTTATTTTGTGTATAGGTTTCCTGATGTACAAAGATATTTATCTTTTAGATTCAGAATTTTCATTACACCAAAACATTTCATGCACCAATCCACTACAACTAATCACTTTGGGGCTACACAAATAGCTATTTCCAATACAATTTTTAATTCTTATATTCGCAACAGGTTGGATGATCAGATTCCCATTTGGATTCTGATCATTCAACCTATCATCATTTTTTACATCACTTTTTTTAATCTTTTCTGACATTTTTTCATTTTAATTTTTACATGTATATTTTGTTATACATTTATTTTTATTTTTATTTTTGACATACACACATCTATCTTCTTCCTTGCCAAATATACAAAGAATAATGTATACCACACAAATCAATATGTGTTTATATAATAACTATTAAAGTAAACAAAGTGACATTTCATACAAGTATCCATCTTTTATAAGAATTCAACAATTTTCACATGTTCAAATGCAAACAACAGGTTCAAAACTTAGTTTCCCATTCAGACTTTGATCACAAATTATTATACCTCTCACATACACACTTTCTATCCTAACATTTACCATAGGCTTAAATATAAACAACAGGTTCAAAACTCTGTCTTTCATTCAGAATTGGATTATGAATTACTTCACTTCCAATGCACACATATTTTATCTGTCAACATTTATTAACTAAATATACTATTTTTCAAATGCATAAGAATAGCATCTGTGATAACAAACAATTCAGTGAAGTTATATATGTAACAAATGGCAGCAAATACAAAGTGACAAGATTGTTTTATTTTCACTCATTTTCATTTTGCAATTAAAAGGTTAAAGTTTAGATTCTCACATATGTACAACCTTGCAAATCAGTCCAATTTTTTAAATTGTAACAGCTGGGATCCTGTGCTGGTTCCACAGCTGAATGCACACCAATGTTTTTCTATTGGATTACATTCCTGATGACAACTTCCTCTTTTTAAACAAATGTGTATAAATTGCCAACAATTGTTAAGGATGACATTCACTTTTTATCTGATGAAACAACCCTTGTAGGTTGAGAAACGCGTCATAAAATAAGTCAATTTTTTTATTTGAAGTTGTCTGTGTTGTGGTTCATATATGCCTATTGAACAACACACATAAGATCACTCCTCTGCAGAACCTGAAGTCCAGATAGCAGGAGATAGATACCAAGTTGCAACTAGAACAAGTGCCTTTGGAGCCTGGCTCCTACAGTGTACTAGCCACTGTTAAGTGCTAGCCTGCTCTCTTGCACTGGTCACAGCACAGTGCCACACCATCTGGTAAGCATAATATCTACTTATATCTGTACCTGCATTCCAGACGATATCACGCTATTGTGGCGCCCTCTTTCTATTCTTCTTCTATAGTTGTTCCATACTCTCTGGGATCAAGAGGAGAAGCCTGATTCATCATCATCTCTTTCAAGAGGACATCTTTATCCCCTATTTACCACCACTATATGGACAATAAACAGGACTAATACGGTAGACCTGATCTACTATATCCAAAGTATAATATCTAGTTTTAAATTGTATATTGTTTTCCATTACTAACATCAGCGCTCTTTAATATCCCTTTAATGGGATATTTTTACCAGATATTCACCTTTGTATGGTGTATTGTCTGATATTTCAGCACCACTATTTTGCACCTAGAGTTATACAACCGAGGAAGGAAAGGAAGATACCAACGACTGATACAAGCTGAACCAGCGCCTCCAGCTAGCACACCTGGTATATCTAAGTATGCATCTGCCCACTTTACATTGCTTAAATGAGGAATGGGTGGGGGAGGCAGAACACTGTATTGCCCTTCAACCTCTGCTATGAAATAACCTGGGGAAGAAAGAAGAAAGCACTCACCTATTCAGTACTGTGCGTTATGAACCTGCCATGTCTGCACTGTAAAGTATGTTATTCCCTCCCTGTACACTGCATTATACTGATCTGTTCATTATTATGTCAGTAAAATAAACATTAAACTTTCATGATTCAGAGAGATCTAAATTTTCAATTTACTGCTATTATTAAATTTGCTTTGTACTCTTGATATTTCTTTTGAAGTGTAAGCTCGGGAGCAGGAATGCACTACTGGGAGCTAGCTGAACACATGGGTGAGCCAATGACAAGAGACATATGTGCAGCTACTAATCACCAGCTTGCTCCCAGTAGTGCATTACTGCTCTGGAGCTTACCTAGGTATGTTCTTCAACTCAAGATACCATGAGAACAAAGAAAATTTGATATTTGTGTGTATGTAGTGAGTAGCATGTGTAAATATATTATGGGCAAGTACTGTATGTTTCAGTGAGCTAATCGTGTGTGTGTTATTGAGAAGTGTTTGTGTTTGTCAGAGAGCAGAGTGTGTGTGTAGTGTGTGTGTCAGTGAGCAGAGTGTGTGTAGTGTGTGTCAGTGAGCAGAGTGTGTGTGCTGTGTGTGTAGTGTGTGAGTGTGTGTGTCAGTGAGCAGAGTGTGTGTATATACTGTATATATAGGTGCGTGTGTGTATGTTTCTTGGGAGTATTATAGTCACTGCCTCACCAGCCTCTGATCTAACCGCACGTCACTGTTACGTTGTAACACTGATATCTATCAGGAATCCCTGAATATCCTTTTACATGTATATATATATTTTTTTAGTAGACAACCCAAAGTATTGATCTAGGCCCGTTTTGGTATATTTCATGCCACTATTTCACCGCCAAATGCGATCAAATAAAAATTTTCACTAACTTTAGGTTTCTCACTGAAATTATTTACAATTAGCTTGTGCAATTATGGCACAAATGGTTGTAAATGCTTCTCTGGGATCCCCTTTGTTCAGAAATAGCAGACATATATGGCTTTGGCGTTTCTTTTTGGTAATTAGAAGGTCGCTAAATAACGCTGCGCACCACACTTGTATTATGCCCAGCAGTAAAGGAGTTAATTAGGTAGCTTGTAGGGTTAATTTTAACTTTATTGTATTGTAGTAGACAACCCAAAGTATTGATCTAGACCCATTTTGATATATTTCATGCCACCATTTCACCACCAAATGCGATGAAATAAAAAAAAATTGTTACATTTTTAACTAACTTTAGGTGTCTCACTGAAATTATTTACAATTAGCTTGTGCAATTATGGCACAGATGGTTGAATATGCTTCTCTGGGATCCCCTTTGTTCAGAAATAGCAGACATATTTGGCTTTGGCATTGCTTTTTGATAATTAGAAGGCAGCTGAATGTCACTGCATACCACACTAGTATTATGCCCAGCAGTGAAGGGGTTAATTAAGCAGCTTGTAGGGAGCTTTTAGGGTTAATTTTGGCTTTAGTGTAGAGATCAGTCTCCCACCTGACACATCACACCCCCTGATCCCTCCCTGACCCCTCACAAACAGCTCTATTCACTCCCCCATCCCACAATTGTCACCGCCAGAAAGTCTGCCAGTACTAAAATAAAAGCCTTTTTTTAAGCATGTTTTCAATATAAATAAATAGTTTCTGCAGTGTAGGTTCCCCCTTACCCTCCAACCTCCATGATCCCTTCCAAACAGCTTTCTTAACCTCCCCCCTCTTCCTATTTGTGGCCATTTTAGGTACTGGCAGCTGCCTGCCAGTACCCAGTTTCTTAACAAATTGTTGTTGTTTTTTTACCCCATTTTTACGTAGTGTAGCTGCCCCCCCTCAATATCCTACCCCCTCCCAGATCCCATTCCAAACAATATTTCCCCTCTCCATTCTCCCTCCTCCCACTCCCTCTCGCATAGATAGGTTGGTTGGTCGCACGCCCGCCCACCTTGCGAGCTCCCGCCAACCCTCCCGGAACAGTGGCCGGAACAAGTCCAGTGATCGGCCGCCTCCCTGCAGCTGCTCTGACCCACCAACAATCGGCACCATCGCTGGCCGATGCAGAGAGGGCCACAAAGTGGTCCTCTCTGCATCGTTGTGCCAAAAAAGGTATTGCAGTGATACCTCAATATCGAAGCATCACAGCAATACCTTGAAAGTGGCTGGAAGCGATCAGGATTGCTTCCAGACACTTTAAACCCCTAACAATGTACAGGGTATGTCGTTGGTCTTTAATGACCAGTTTGTGTATGACGCACCCTGTACGATGTGTGCGTTAAGAAGTTAAAGATTAAAAAAAATTGTTCATAAACACCAGCATGTGTCTGTTGAATATATGTTTTTGTTGTTTTACTTATATATATATATATATGTTCTGTCTATTATATGCTTATTATGTTCATGTTGATGACATCTGGTGGTTTCATGTTGCAATTACAGATGGTTCCTCTCAAGAATAAAACAGGAAGTGTTAATAAAGTTTGTAATAAAAGTTACTTTCAGTTTCTCAGCAGCCATCTTAGCTTCAAGAAGCATGGAAATCAGCTCTTAAACATTTGCCTCTAAACATACATATGCCTGTAAGTTATTTGTTGTTTGCTAAGAGTTCGTTGTACATTTGAATTGCATTGCTATTTGCTGTAAGGATTAAATGTAAGCTCTCTGTGTTAGAAACATGTATTATTTAGTGTATGTATTGCAAGCACCACATGTAACTACATATTGTAATTTCAACTTTTCTTATTGTATTGCAGTTTTACGAAAATAACTATTCAGAAGTAAAATCAGTTTGGAATAAGCACAAAGCTATTTCTGTCTGGTTTGTTAACTAGCTGTCTAGTTATCAGTTAATGAGGACAGTACAGTAAAAAGGCAGGCTATATCAGGGGAAGATACAGAGCTGCATTGTAAAGTAAAAAAGCATGCTATATCAAGGGAAGATATAGGAGCTGCATTGTAAAGTGAGAAGCAATAACAAGCAAGATACAAAGGCTGCATTTAAAAAAAAAAGCAGTAAATAACAAGCAAACATACAAGACCTGCAATTTAAAGTGAAAGGCAGTAAAAATAATTTGCACAAGAACTGCAATTAAAATATTTTACTACTTTAACCTGATCCCTATGAACCAAGATAAGAGTGTTGATATGATGCAGCAAACTTTAGAGACCAGATCCTATGCCTCTGGCTCTAAATATTCCATGCACTCCAGCAGATCATCAGTCAGTTCTGCAGGACTCAGAGCGCTGTGGAAAAGCGCAAGCAGCCCATGCACAAATTTCTTATGCTGAAAAAGAAGCAGACATGATAAAGCAGAAAGCAGCAATAGAAGCAGAGGCAGCTAGGCGTGAAGCTGAAACAGCACAACGCAAGGCAGAGTTAGAAGCTAATATGCATGTGCTAAAGATTCAAAGGGCAGCAGTTGCAGCATCTGCAGAAGCAGCAGTCTATGAAGCAGCAGCTGAACTAGAAGAGGAACCACTTCAAGATTTTGCAGAAATAACTACCCATGATTCAGTACAAAGGACTTGTGAGTATGTACAGAACCATGCTCTAGACCAAGATAAAACAGAGCATTCTCCTATACAACATATGTCCAGCATAATGCCACAGTTTCCTGACTCAACATATTTACAGTCTACTCCAAATATTCCTGACTTGCACCCTCCTTCCCAGACTGACACTGCAAATGTCTCTACACCAAGAGTGCGCTTTCAAGAAAGCAGAGGTTACGCTGATCCACAATATCCATCACATTATATGGACTCTCACATATCCCCTCTCAGAAATAGTACATTAGGAACTTCAGAGACTACTAACCTAGCAAAGCACCTGATTCGTCGAGAGTTAGTGAGTACAGGGCTACTAACATTTGATGATCGACCAGAGAACTACTGGGCATGGAAGACATCATTCCAAGGTGTCACCAAAGATCTTAATCTTACAGCCAGAGAAGAGCTAGATCTTTTGACTAAGTGACTTGGACCAGAGTCATCTCAACAGGCTAAGAGAATCAGGTCATTGCATGTTCATAACCCAGTTGATGGAGTTAAAATGGTATGGCAGAGATTTGAAGAATGTTATGGCAGCCCTGAAGCTATTGAGAATGCACTGTTAAAGAAGCTAGAAAACTTCCCCAAAATCTCAAACAAAGACAACATAAAGTTAAGAGAACTTGGGGACATGTTGTTGGAGTTGAATGCAGCTAAGACAGGAGGCTTTTTGCCAGGACTGGCATACCTAGACACAGCTCGTGGCATCAAACCAATTATTGAAAAACTGCCATATAGCCTGCAAGAAAAGTGGGTTTTTCAAGGTTCCAAGTACAAAGAAGACCATCATGTCTCCTTTCCACCATTCAGTTTCTTCACCAGATTTATTGTCAACCAAGCAAAGACCAGAAATGATCCAAGCTTCATATTCTCAACATGCAGCAACCAATTTCCAGTAAATACAGAGAAATCAGGAACAAGGTACAGCAACAGACCAACGGTGTCTGTAAGAAAGACAGAAGTGTCAGCTACTAATGCAACTCCACAAGTGAACAGCTCTGCAAGGAAATCCATGGAATCAGACAGTCCATGTCCAATTCATAATAAACCACACCCACTATCAAAATGTCATGGGTTCAGAAGCAAGCACATTGATGAACGTAAAGCTTACCTGAAGGAGAATTCTATCAGCTTTAGATGTTGTGCATCCACCAGACACATTGCCAAAGACTGCAAAAATAACATAAGATGCAGAGAATGCAACAGTGACCAGCATACTTCAGCTTTGCATCCAGGTCCAGCTCCCTGGGCAGTAGAGACTCCTTTACCAAAGAGAGAGCAAGGCGGGGAGCAAGAGGAAGCTACTCCACCCACTATTGTATCCAAGTGTACAGAGGTATGCGGGAAAGGGACAAGGCCCAGATCATGTTCCAAGATTTGTTTAGTGACTGTATATCCCTCTAATAAACCTGACTGTTCTGTAAAGATGTATGCAGTGTTAGATGATCAAAGTAACCGTTCTTTAGCCAAATCAGAGTTTTTTGATGTGTTTAACATTAGTGGTGAAACATTTTCCTACACTCTAAGAACATGCTCAGGCATTACAGAGAAAACAGGGCGTAGGGTATCCAACTTCACTGTTCAGTCTATTGATGGGAAAACACACATAAAACTCCCCACACTCATTGAATGTGACATGATACCTGATGACAGGTCAGAAATTCCAACACCTGAGATTACACAGCATTTCCCTCATCTGAAATCCTTAACAGACAAGATCCCAGCACTTGACCCTAACGCACAAATACTTCTCTTGTTAGGAAGAGACATTCTGAAGGTGCACAAAGTATGTGAGCAGATTAATGGGCCTCACAACAGTCCTTATGCACAACATTTAGACTTAGGTTGGGTCATAGTTGGGGAAGTATGCTTAGGAGGAGCTCATAGACCAGCAGATGTGAACTCTTTCAAGACAAATGTGTTGCCTAGTGGGCGCACTTCTCTGTTCAGCCCATGCACTAGCTATATACAGGTAAAAGAGACTTTTAATGCTTGTAAACAACAGTCATACAACCCCTCATTGTGTTATTTAGGAACTGCAACTCATAATGTCGGCAGTTTAGATGATAATGTGTTTGTTACTACTCCAAACGATGACAAACCTGCTATGTCTATTCAAGATGGTATGTTCCTTGATGTAGTAGAAAAAGAGATGTTTATTGATGAAGCAAATTACTGGGTAGCACCCCTACCATTTCGCTCACCTCGACTTAGACTGCCAAACAACTTAGAGCAAGCCCAGAAAAGACTACTTGCTCTACAGTGTTCCTTTGTGAAAAAACCTGAAATGAAAGAACATTTTGTTAACTTTATGCAAAAGATCTTTGACCATGACCAAGCAGAACCTGCCCCTACATTGGAAGCAGGTGAGGAGTGTTGGTACCTACCAATCTTTGGTGTCTATCACCCTCAGAAGCCAGGACAGATCAGAGTAGTTTTTGACTCAAGTGCTCAGTTTGAAGGCATCTCACTGAATGACACACTCCTCAGTGGGCCTGATTTAAATAATACACTACTAGGTGTCCTTTTACGTTTCCGCAAAGAGCAAGTTGCAATTACCACTGATGTACAACAAATTTTTTACTGTTTCATGGTTAGAGAAGATCACCGTAACTATTTGAGATTTCTTTGGTATCGTGACAATGACCTTAACAAAGAAATTACAGAGTTCAGGATGAAGGTACATGTCTTTGGAAACAGCCGTTCTCCAGCCATAGCCATTTATGGTCTAAGACAAATAGCAAAGCAAGGAAAGAGTGAAAATGGCGAAGATGTAGAACAGTTTATCTTGAGGAATTTCTATGTAGATGATGGACTCGCATCTGTGCCTACTGAAGCTGAAGCAGTCAGTCTCCTGCAGAGAGGTAAGGACATGCTCACAGGATCAAATCTCAAGCTACACAAAGTGGCATGCAACAAAAGTCCAGTAATGGAAGCATTTCCTGCAGATGACAGAGCTAAAGATCTAAAGGACCTTGTTTTAGGTGTCGATCCTCTACCCCTCCAAAGGAGCTTAGGAGTAAGTTGGAACTTACAGACCGACAGTTTCACTTTTCAAGTGTCTAAAGAGGTCAAACCTTTCACACGGAGAGGTATCCTGGCTACAGTAAACAGTCTTTATGACCCACTTGGGTTTGCATCTCCAATCACTATGCAAGGTAAATCTTTAGTCAGAGAACTCTCAACAGACCAATGTGACTGGGATTCCCCACTCTTACCAGATAGAGAAGCTCAATGGAGAGCATGGACAGAAGACCTGATCCATCTTGAAGACCTCAGTATTCCCAGAACCTATGTGCCAGTGTCACTATCATCCACAGTAAGAAAGGAGGTATGTGGTTTTTCCGATGCTTCTACTGTAGCGATTGCAGCTGTAGCTTATCTCAGAGTCATAGACAGTAGCGATCAATGTCATGTAGGCTTTATTATGGGCAAATCTAAACTAGCTCCAAGACCAGCCCATACAGTGCCACGTCTAGAATTATGTGCAGCTGTTTTGTCAGTTGAGCTAGCTGAACTTATTACTGAAGAAATGGACATTGAACTTTATGCAGTTAAATATTACACTGATAGCAAAATTGTGTTAGGTTATATTCACAATACTTGTAGGAGATTCTGGTCCTTGGAATGTAGTATCTCGCTATACTAGAGGACACTCTGCAGAGAGTAAGAGATGGGCTGTGATGTTCACTTGTTTAAGCACTAGAGCAGTTCATTTGGAGCTGATTGAATCTATGTCATCTTCAAGCTTCATTAATGCTCTGAGAAGATTTCTCTCCCTTCGTGGACCATTTAAGCAATTCCGATCTGACAAAGGGACAAACTTTGTAGGAGCCTGTAAGGAACTACAAATTAACTCAGATGATCCTGAGATTCAAAACTATCTACTGGATCAGGGATGCACCTGGACTTTCAATGCCCCCCACTCATCTCATATGGGAGGAGTGTGGGAGAGAATGATTGGTGTGGCTAGACGTATTCTAGACTCAATGTTGATGCAAAGCAAAAATACTTGACTGTCCCATGAAGTGCTTACTACATTGATGGCTGAAGTTACAGCTATAATGAACGCTAGACCATTGGTTTCTATTTCAACAGACCCCGAGAGACCTGAAATTCTTACACCAGCAATGCTCTTGACTCAAAAGGCTTGTGCAACATCAGCTCCACCTGGTGAGTTTACCTTGAAGGAACTTTACAAGTGCCAGTGGAAGCAAGTTCAGAATCTTGCTGAAACCTTTTGGAAACATTGGAGGCAAGAGTACCTGTCATCACTCCAAACAAGAAGAAAATGGAATGAGGAGAAACCAAATGTTCAAGAAGGAGATCTTGTATTGTTGAAAGACTCTCAAGTAAAGCGCAATGAATGGCCAATGGGTCTTATTGTAAAAACCATTCCTAGTGGTGATGGTAAAATTCGCAAAGTAGAGGTCAAAATCATTAAACAAGGGACTGCTAAAGTATACCTCAGACCTGTGTCAGATTTAATTGTTCTTTTTCAAAGTAAAAAGTTATCTGGTTGAATTTAATAATAATTTATAGATCATGTAATAGTGGTATATTTTTATACCAGACGGGGAGTGTTCTGTCTATTACAGCTTGGTTCCTCTCAAGAATAAAACAGGAAGTGTTAATAAAGTTTGTTAATAAAAGTTACTTTCAGTTTCTCAGCAGCCATCTTAGCTTCAAGAAGCATGGAAATCAGCTCTTAAACATTTGCCTCTAAACATACATATGCCTGTAAGTTATTTGTTGTTTGCTAAGAGTTCATTGTACATTTGAATTGCATTGCTATTTGCTGTAAGGATTAAATGTAAGCTCTCTGTGTTGGAAACATGTATTATTTATTGTATGTATTGCAAGCACCACGTGTAAATACATATTGTAATTTCAACTTTTCTTATTGTATTGCAGTTTTACAAAAATAACTATTCAGAAGTAAAATCAGTTTGGAATAAACACAAAGCTATTTCTGTCTGTTTTTTTTAACTAGCTGTCTAGTTATCAGTTAATGAGGACAGTACAATATAAATATATATATATATATGTATATGATATTTTTTTACTGAGGGCAAATGACAATATATGCAGGTATTATAGACATAACATTATACAGTCAATAGAACCTCTAATAATATCCATCAAGAGTGGACTAAGAAACCATAGGTGACAATAAGTAAGTCCTAAGTCAAAGGGCCAAATTACAAGTGGAGCGGTGTTAACATTGCCTGTCAGTAGCCTGAAGCCTGGAATTACGTATTGAAACTTTCAGTATAGGTGGGGATACCACAGGCTAAACCAGCTTTTTTGAATTCCGAATTAAGGGTAAATGAGCTACTTGTAAACTATTTAATATACTCCAGCAGGTAAAATGGATAATTGGGAACTAATTTAAGGGGAGAACATTTTGGGGCAAACTGTCCCTCTAAAAATAAACAAGTGCTTTGTGTTTTTCTCTTAAAGCTCAAGAAATTCAAACAACTATAGTTTTGTTGAATCTAACTACATAATACAAAAATACCTTGAGGAATTGATTATGAGTAATAACTGAAATGGACTATTTATTTTTCTCTATAAACCTGTATAACCCATATATCTAATTTATTTAATACCAGTGTATAAATACATACTGATGCATATATTCCATTACAGCTGACAAGCGTATTATCATTGTTTTTCCTGACAATTTTTTTTTTCTAAAGAAAATATTTAAAGATAATTCATTTAACAAAATGTTCCAAATATAACCCAAATGTTTTTATGATTTTTTTTATAACTATTGCAGTACAACCTGAATGCATTAAAACGGTATTGAGCATTAGAGTAATATTTTTTTATAGTTTAGACAAACATCATGCTAATGGTCAATCAAACAACAACCATGGAGTTCCATATACTAGCGTTTGCCACACAGACAAAGAAGCAACCTTTTCTTTTCAGTGTTTTTTTTCATTATTAACATGACTGGACTTATAGGAAATCTAACCATAATTCTACTGGTTTCTATAGACTAATTTACATACGCCCATGTATATTTTTCTAGGAAATTTATCCTTCATTGACATTTGTTTTACTACAGTCTCTCTTCCGAAGTTGATGACTATTTTAATAACTGGATTTAACTCAATATCCTTCATACAGTGTCTAACACAGACATACTTTACTGTTTTCTTTTCAAGCACTGAGGTTGTCCTGTTGTCCTTCATGGCTTATCATCGTTACCTTGCTATCTGTAACCCATTAAGCTATCATGTTTTGATGAATAACAAAAAATGTGTCATGATTTCTTTAGCCCTTTGGACAACTGGATGTGCAAATTAATTTCTTCTTACTGGTTTTGCTTTCAAGTTGTCATTTTGTAAGTCAACAAGTCTTCGGCAGTTCTATTGTGATATTAAAACTTTAACAAACATTTCATGCGACAACACAGTATTAAACAATATAATCTTTGTAGAAACAGTTCTATTTGTTATGTCCCCATTCTTGTTGAGTTTAACTTCTTATATTAAAATAATTATTAGTATCCTGAATATGAAGTCAGTGAATAGTAAAAGAAAAGCTTTCTCCACTTGTACGTCCCACCTCAAAGTCCTACTTATGTTTTACGGGACTATTGTGTGTGTATACATGGGGTCATATTCAGAACAAGCAGGGGAAATGGACCAGGTGTTCTCTGTATTGTGCACAGCAGTGACTCCCATGTTAAACCCTTTAATATACAGTCTAAGGAACAGAAGGAAGGAAGATCTTTTATTTTGTAGTTTATCCGATAGAGCAGTTACAAAAAACATTTTTTTTTCTTTAGCATAGCTGTTATTGGGAACTTATTCTTATAAAATCGTTTATGTAATTTACAAATGGGGAAATTCAATTCTAACAAATGATCCCATACAGTTTTTAGTTAAATTTACATATTATATACCAATCTTAAGTCCTAATAACTACCTTATAACTAATTTTCAATTTTTTATTATTAATTTTTTATTATTTATTTTTTGCTATTAATGATTATGAAATATTGAATTGATAACGTTATTTGTAATTATTATCACAAAAATGTGTTTTGATTTATATAAATGATTCATGAGGCACATATCCACTGAGATTTCTATTCACATTCACATTTATTAATCTTATATTTCCTTTTAGACAATTATTTTTTCACAATATGATAAAAAAAAAATTAATTTTTTTTGAATGTATGATATATAAATTTATTTGTGCTAATCTAGCGAGCTCTAGATATTTATTCAGATATGCTATATTATAAAACTTTATAAGAATGGTCACACTGTTTTTGAATTCAATCAATTATTCACTTGTCACCAAAGGGTTAATAACACTAATTAAACTTTTGCCTTTAAATGGTTCACTTGTCCACACATATGCATCTCTCTGATGAAGTGTGTTTGCTCACACGAAACGCGTAAGAGGCCTTGTTCTCTCTACATGTTTGGGGCACATTGTTTTTGCACTGTCTCACAGCAATAAATTTGGATTTCTAAACTGCCGTTACATGGTGTCTGCCTCTTCTGTTGCTGTATATTGGCGGTGAAGATCCGCAGCACAGCACCAAGGTTCAGTGTCCACTACCGGAGCTATCTTACTACTACGGAAGTCAGCTGGGGTTCCTGACGCAGCGTACTCACTCACGCAGGATCCGAGGCGTGCTGGTTCTACGGAGGCCGAAGATTCTGACAGTGGAGGAGGAACACGACAAGCTGGTTGTAGCCCGGAACGTCAGGGATAAAGGTGTATTTACACACGAAGACGACTGCATACACGGGAGTTTAACCAGGTCAGACTATACTTGTATATTGTTGCTACGGAACAGACTTAACAAGCACAATAATTTGGGATGCTTTTACCCAGTATACTGTCAATAATTGCATCACAGCTAATATTTTTCTGCATATAGAACTTTTGTCTTCATTAACTGTGAACTTATTTGATTGTGCATCATGGCAGAAACAAACACAGATGAAATAGTGCTTAAACGTAAACAGTTTATGAAAAATCTTATGTCTAATGAAACCGCTCATGTACAAAGTGAACAAGAAATTGGTAACATATTTTCACGCATTGAGCAACTTATGGCCAAAGAAACACGTCTATGGTGGGACATTGAATTCCTTGAACTTTATTTCACAGAAAACAAAATACCAAGGGGCTTAAGGATAAAAAAATATCCTTCCTTTGGTATGAATATGCCTGAATTCATGATTGAATGGAATAAGACATTGACTAAGTGCTTGTTAACCTTTATGCAACAACTAGTTAACCATAAGAAACAGGAAAGAGATGAACTTTTAAGCCAAGTCAATGAATTATTTCACTGCATTTGTAATTTTGACAAAAGTGATACATATGTAACATACAAAAAACAACTTGATGATACCATTGAAAACTTAAGTGTAGAATTATCTATGCACAAGGTCACTAAATATGAGAGAGACACTAAGGATTATCAATTAGATATAGTGTACTCATGGAAAGGTAATAAATCTATACAAAAAACACATAAAAAGTCAAAATCAACTAATGACAGTAAAAAGAAAGTAACCTTCACTACATCAAATACTTCTGGATCTGATCCAGAAATCAATGGTACATCTACAACACAATCACAGTCAACTACTGATACCAACATTACACAAATGCATGGTTCTATTAAAGAATTAATTAATAAAGGACCAAAAACAAGTACTCCTAAATCTACTCATTATCCCTGCAGGTTAAACAAAAACAAAAAGAAATAACTAATGTTGTTAATTCGTCCAGCCATTCTATTACTCCTCATGAATGCAGTTTGTTAATTAAAGTTTTAAAATTTGCACCTATCAGACATTTCAATTTATTTAATACAGTGGTTGATATTAACAAATTAGTCAGAAAAATGACATTACAAAAATTTTATTTCAATTAACTAAATGATAATGAGGACCAAACAACCGTCACTACTAATATACAAACACACATTAAACCTATACAAGGGTTTATTGATTTTTCTGACCTTTGTGCACAAAATGATTTAATAACACTTAGGGCAGAATCCTTTACACATACTGACAATCCACTGCCTACTCATTTGAGAAAAACATCTGATTTTTATCCTATACAAAACAGAGGAGATCATTTGGAGATATTTCAGAGACAAGTAACTTTGGATCTAATAGAATTGGCAAGACAGGTAGATAACAATGAGATTAGACGCTATAAGAACAATCTTACTACACATGAAATCCAAGCTTTAAATAATCTAGAAAAGAGGAATGACATAGTCATCACTGAAGCAGATAAGGGAGGCAAAATTGTTATATTGGACAGATTTAAATATGTAACAGAAGTGAACAGACAATTAAATGATACATCACAATATATCAAGTTAACCTTCAATTCTATTAATAAATTTAATAATGAACTGAATACCATACTTAATGAAGCAGTTTATAAGGGATTGATTAATCAGGCAACTTATGATTTTGTGAAAGTGGATCAACCCAAAATATCAGTGTTTAGAATAATTCCTAAAATACATAAGGATCTAACCAATCCACCCGGTCGTCCCATAGTTTCCACTATTGGAACTTTGGGAGAAAAACTAGGACAATGGCTGGATTTTTACTTACAGCCAATAGTAACACAAAGCCCTGGTTACATCAGAGATTCATATAATCTTAAACAAAATATTACTAATATCAGATGGAAACCTAATTATATATGGGCCACCATTGATGTTTCTGCTTTATATGCCAGCATACCTCACAAAGATGGTTTAGAAGTTTTATTTCAGGTTATATTGAAATATACCAATTACAACTTGGATTTCATCGGGTTCCTCATTAAGATCACAGAGTATTTACTAAGCCATAACTTTTTCCTATTTGAGGGTAATTACTTTTTACAGAAAAGAGACACGGCAATGGGGGCAAAATTTGCCCCCTCCTATGCCAATATCTTTATGATTTGGTTTGAATTCACTAAAAAAATTTGTGATGGTAATCCCTTCAGACAGGAAATTGTTTATTATGGCAGGTTCATCAATGATGTCGTTGTAATTTGGTATGGAGACGAAAAACAACTTAATTCTTTCATTGAATATTAAACAATAATGAGGTAAATTTACACTTTACTTTTGAAAGTTCTAATGATAATATTCCTTTTTTAGATCTCATGCTGAGTAGTGACTTGGAGACAGGAATAATTACAACAGAATTATATAGAAAGCCAACTTCAGGTAATAATATTTTAAGGGCTGACTCCTGTCATCCCAGTCATGTTACAAAAGCTATACCTAAAGGTCAATTTATTAGGACCAAAAGAAATTGTAGCAACCAGGAATTTTATCTTAAACATGCAAATGATCTAGAGAGACGCCTAATTGATAGGGGATACAATAAGAAACATTTGAACAAAATTAAACATGAAATAAATCAAGATAAATATACACAAGTAGCTAACACCAGTAATCACACAAGTATGGATAAGGTAGTATTCTCCACAGCTTTCAGTAATGAATATAACAGCATTTGCAACATCATAAAATCAAATTTAGGCATATTATGGGGAGACAAAAAATTACACAAGATGTTAAAAAATAAACTTAAATTTGTAGCTAAAAAAAGTACCACTTTGCAAAACAGATTGAGCAGAGACTTTACTAAAACAGACAGACAAACAACTAATTGGTTAACCCCCAGCAATGGTTGTTTCAGATGTTGCAACAAACCTTGTAAAACATACACACATATTGAGGTTAGTAATACTTTCACTTCAACTGTAAATTAAAAATCTTTCAACATCAATCATCGGTTGAATTGCAATTCAACTTATACAGTATATCTCATTACATGTACATTTTGTTGGATTCAATACGTGGGCAGATGCACACGCATGACAAAGGACCGCATTAGAGAACATCTACTTTCTATAGATCAAGATCCACCAAAAACACCTGTTGCTAGACATTTTTTGACACATGATAATCCATTGACACATTTTTCGGTCAAAATAATTGATCAAATTCCCAAGAGCTTAAAAGGAGGAGATAGGTTAAAAGGTTTAAATAGAAAAGAGGCATTTTGGATTTTTACGTTAGAGACTCGTAAACCTAAAGGTCTTAATTCTCAATGGGATGTAGATTTATATACAGAATAATATTAAATTAGACAGAGTCCAAAATATAATATCAATTAATGTACAGGGATCTAATAGAAGCCCCACTGTTTTTGTACAAAATGAGTTTGATACCTAATAATTGAACCTTTGTGAGAGCAAGTAATTTTTACTTTTTATACGGTAAACTATCTAGATATACAGATTTTATATGATTCCTTGCACTCACAAAGGTACAATAATATCAATTTTACATTATATGGGATTTTTCCAACACAACCACACTAGTGATAGAATATCTTTAAAGTCTAAACAAACTTAAATAAAATCAAATAACATTGTGTTGGATACCATAATAATGCCAATTAGGTTCTTTTTCAAGTACTAATTAAATAAAAAATATATGTTTCTCAATGCACATATATTACCAATAAGGTTTTGACATTGGTGAGTTTAGCATTAAATAATTAAGTCTTATAAGTTTGTTGACATTAGTGGACCACATCAAAAACGTGTTTTAAAGTCAAATAAACAAATGATCTTTACATTAGATCATGTCTAACAGTTCCGCTTTTTTCTTTTTTCTTTTTTGCTTAATATATGGTTATTGTATGTATATATTTATGTACACACGTATATATTAGTGTGCACATTTTTCATGATACCAGTATATACATCTCAAATATTCCAATGACAAGACATATAGCTCACCTTTAATGTGTGGTTGAAAGTTATTAAAATCTTTTATTAGAAACAAGATCTTTTATTTTGTAGTTTATCCGATAGAGCAGTTACAACAACAAAAAAAAATTTCTTTAGTATAGCTGTCATTGGGAACTTATTCTTATAAAATTTATGTAATTTACAAATGGGGAAATTCAATTCTAACAAATGATCCCATATAGTTTTTAGTTAAATTTACATATTATATACAAATCTTAAGTCCTAATAACTACCTTATAGCTAATTTTCAATTTTTTATTATTCATTTTTTTATTATTTATTTTTTGCTATTAATGATTATGAAATATTGAATTGATAACGTTATTTGTAATTATTATCAAAAAAAATTGTTTTGATTTATATAAATGATTCATGAGGCACATATACACTGAGATTTCTATTCACATTCACATTTATTAATCTTATATTTCCTTTTAGACAATTATTTTTTCACAATATGATAAAAAAAAATAAAAAAAAATTTAATGTATGATATATAAATTTATTTGTGCTAATCTAGTGAGCTCTAGATATTTATTCAGATATGCTATATTATAAAACTTTATAAGAATGGTTACACTGTTTTTGAATTCAATCAATTATTCACTTGTCACCAAAGGGTTAATAACACTAATAAAACTTTTGCCTATAAATGGTTCACGTGTCCACACATATGCATCTCTCTGACGAAGTGTGTTTGCTCACACTTTGGATTTCTAAACTGCCGTTACCTGGTGTCTGCCTCTTCTGTTGATTTAAAGAAAGCATTGATCAATATTTTGCCTATTAATTGCAAATAGAAGAAGCTTAGCACTAAAGAAACATTTACTTAAAGCTTTCATCATTGCTCTTGTTTAACCCCTTAAGGACAAGGCCATTTATCAATTTCTTACCCTTAAGGACCAGGGCTATTTTTACATTTTTGCGGTGTTTGTGTTTAGCTGTAATTTTCCTCTTACTCATTTACTGTACCCACACATATTGTATACCGTTTTTCTCGACATTAAATGGACTTTTTAAAGATATCATTATTTTCCTCATATCTTATAATGTACTATAAATAAAATGATAAAATATGATGAAAAAATTGAAAAAAACACACTTTTTCTAACTTTGACCACCAAAATCTATTACACATCTACAACCACCAAATAGCAACCATGCTAAATAGTTTTTAAATTATGTCCTGAGTTTAGAAATACCCAATGTTTACATGTTCTTTGCTTTTTTTGCATGTTATAGGGCAATAAATACAAGTAGCACTTTGCTATTTCCAAAACTTTTTATCAAAATTAGCAATAGTTACGTTGTAACACTGATATCTATCAGGAATCCCTGAATATCCTTTTACATGTATATATATTTTTTAGTAGACAACCCAAAGTATTGATCTAGGCCCGTTTTGGTATATTTCATGCCACCATTTCACCGCCAAATGCAATCAAATAAAATTTTTCACTAACTTTAGGTTTCTCACTGAAATTATTTACAATTAGCTTGTGCAATTATGGCACAAATGGTTGTAAATGCTTCTCTGGGATCCCCTTTGTTCAGAAATAGCAGACATATATGGCTTTGGTATTTCTTTTTGGTAATTCGAAGGTCGCTAAATAACGCTGTGCAACACACTTGTATTATGCCCAGCAGTGAAAGGGTTAATTAGGTAGCTTGTAGGGAGCTTTTAGGGTTAATTTTGGCTTTAGTGTAGAGATCAGTCTCCCACCTGACACATTCCACCCCCTGATCCATCCCTGACCCCTCACAAACAGCTCTATTCACTCCCCCATCCCACTATTGTCACCGCCAGAAAGTCTGCCAGTACTAAAATAAAAGCCTTTTTTTTTTTAAGCATGTTTTCAAAATAAATTAATAGTTTCTGCAGTTTAGGTTTTCCACCTAACCCCTCCAACCTCCACGATCCCTTCCAAACAGCTCTCTTAACCTCCCCCTCTTCCTATTTGTGGCCATTTTAGGTACTGGCAGCTGCCTGCCAGTACCCAATTTCTTAACAATTTTTTTTTTACCCCATTTTTACTTAGTGTAGCTGCCCCCCTCAATATCCTACCCCCTCCCAGATCCCATTCCAAACAATATTTCCCCTCTCCATTCTCCCTCCTCCTACTCCCTCTCGCATAGATAGGTCAGTTGGTCGCGCGCCCGCCCACCTTGCGAGCTCCCGCCAACCCTCCCGGAACAGTGGCCGGAACAAGTCCAGTGATGGGCCGCTTCCCTGCAGCTGCTCTGACCCACCAACAATCGGCACCATTGTTAAGCATACGCGTTTCAGCACAAAGCCGTATTCATAGCTATGAATACGGCTTTGTGCTGAAACGCGTATGCTTAACACAGCTGTTTTCTGAACATCCTGTTGTGTGTATTTTTAATATAGAAAATAAGAAAAGTTATGTCAGTGGTTAACCCGTGAATAGCCGTATATAGTATAAGGAAAGGTAGTCCTCAGCTCTCAGTGATTCGTTAACATAAGCATAAGCATAAGCACTATATATATCTGAGCAATATCGATGCACTAGAATTAGATTAGTGTCCGTATAAAACTTTAGACATAAGTCCTATGTGAAAAGCATATGTGAATATGCCGACTCACCCGCTCTGATCCTCGGTAGAGTTTCACGAGTATCCACACTTCGCGGAAATGAAGCTGTAACTTGCTCCAACTACTCGTGAAAAGAAGCTCAACAGGAATGTAAACTTACGACCGCCGCCGACAACGTACTGCTCCTGCAGTGACTCCGGTCAGGCAGCTTCCTTCCAAGCCGGTTTCAATGTTCCTCTGAGATTTCAGACAGTTAGATCCAATCTGCCAATGGCGATCCAGATGCGGGGTCACGTGATGAACAATTGACCAATCAAGTGCAATGCTCGTACCTGCTGCTTAGCTGCTTAGCTGGAGCTCTGTAACGGGTAAATCGATGGGTCCACCTGGGGTTGCCTGTAAGTACTTGCAGATGAGGGGTACCATGTACAGGATTCCTTGTAATCCTAGCGAGGCATGTAGAAAAGAAAAAGAAGAAGTGGTCCCGACATCCAGTAAGTTAAAAAACAGCTTTATTTAATCCATTTAAAATTTTAACATGGGTCACACAGTAAAAAATAGGTTTTACGCGTTTCGGCCCAGTGCCGTACTCATAAACCTAATTAGACACATGTGAGTGTCTGTTTAAAAGGGTTACAAACTTCATGGCTATTGGTTGGTGTGTAACACACCCCTGTTAACCATGCAAATACAGAATCTGCAGAAGTGATAGAACACTTAATAAAGCATTACTCTGATCAAAAAACAGATATGGAACTATAAGCAATATATACCTGATATTAAGCAACATTGTAGTTTTAGACAAAAGGTTCACTTGGTGCAAATATATGAATAATACAAATATATAGGCATATTTTCACAAGCTGCCTAGAGAGCGCCTGTGACCATATTGTATGGATGTTTGCACTTAAGATCAAATATATCCTATGTTTAGTGTACCTTATTCAGGAATTAAGTACTATTGATGTACCATGTGCGTTTATTTCATCATATATATTATAGAAAGTTTTTAACTCATAAAGAAATTTTTCATTTTAATCTTTAATTTTTACTTTTTGTTTTAGATCGTTTAGTTTCTAAATGGTACTTATAGTAGGTAGATTTTAAGTACCAAAATGATATTGAAAATTTCTAATCATTATCTATTATATAATGAAAATAAAGAACATATGAAACATATATCTTGATCACAATGTGGTAGCTTTATGCTGTACATTTGGGAAAAGAATGAATGAACAGAGCGCCTCCTCTACATATGTTATTAAGTATGGGTGCACTGGACCATGAAACAGTTTATTTCCAATGGTTGATAATATCAAACTCAGAATTGAATCCATTAGGAACCTGAGTATTTAGTTTCATGATCCAGTACACCTCCTGTTTCGCCGGGATCTCGTCCTTATTGCCACCCCTGGGAGGCAATCTGATGGTCTCGATGCCTCGCCATCTGAATGCTCCAGTATCTTTGCCGTGCACCTCAATGAAATGCTGTGATAATGCAGAACATGGTTTCTCATATTTTATATATCCTAGATGTTCTCTAATTCGGGTACGGACTTCCCTACTGGTCATTCCAACATATTGTTTGGAGTGTACCCGGCATTCAATGAGGTACACTACATAGGTGCTGGAGCATTTTATGCACCCTCTGGATGCAAATTTTTGAGTAGTAGTGCAAGAATAAAAATCTTTGCCCTCAGTGATGAAATCACATGCTTTGCATCTATGATCTCCACACTTGTAGGTGCCGTTAACTTGCATCCAAGTTCTCCCCCTCCTATGCGAATCTGTTCATAAGCTGGCTTGAACGGCTCTTCATTTATGGAGATGGTAACCCCCTCAGAGCGGAAGTAGTTTTTTACCGTCGCTTCATTGACGACCTTATATTCATCTGGTCGTCTACTGAAGGACAAGCCGCTTCCTTTTTTCAGCACCTAAATGAAGCTAGGCATGGCCTTTCATTTACCTATGAATGGCATAGCCAGAGTGTCAACTTTTTAGTTGTCACCCTAACAGGAGATTGTCAAACACACAAGATTGTTTCAAAACTTTATAGGAAACCTATCTCAGGGAATACAATCCTCCATCACAAGAGTGGACATCCTTCCCATGTATTTAAGGGAATAGTAAAGGGACAATTCCTGAGAGCCAGGAGGGTTTGCAGCAATGGCTGTGATTTCTTGAAAGAATCAAAACTACTCAAGCAAAGATTAAAGGATAGGGGATATCCACCGAAGCTTTTAAACAACATAGCTAAACAAACAGCAATGGAGGGAAAGAATATCTCTGTAGTGCCCAGTCGTGGCAATAGACATAAAAGACCTCTCACCTTCATTACACAATATTCTTCAGACTATTCAAAAGTATGTGACATCATCCGGAAGTATTTTCCTATACTTCTAGGTGACGTACATTTAAATTCCACTGTTGAGAAGGGATTTAGGTGTGTTTATTCCAAAAACCTAACTTTGGGTAACATGTTGTCCCCAAGCCTTTTGCCTTGCAAACAAAAGAACAGGGGCTCTTGGATGCAAGTTAACGGCACCTACAAGTGTGGAGATCATAGATGCAAAGCATGTGATTTCATTACTGAGGGCAAAGATTTTTATTCTTGCACTACTACTCAAAAATTTGCATCCAGAGGGTGCATAAAATGCTCCAGCACCTATGTAGTGTACCTCATTGAATGCCGGGTACACTCCAAACAATATGTTGGAATGACCAGTAGGGAAGTCCGTACCCGAATTAGAGAACATCTAGGATATATAAAATATGAGAAACCATGTTCTGCATTATCACGGCATTGCATTGAGGTGCACGGCAAAGATACTGGAGCATTCAGATGGCGAGGCATCGAGACCATCAGATTGCCTCCCAGGGGTGGCAATAAGGACGAGATCCTGGCGAAACAGGAGGTGTACTGGATCATGAAACTAAATACTCAGGTTCCTAATGGATTCAATTCTGAGTTTGATATTATCAACCATTGGAAATAAACTGTTTCATGGTCCAGTGCACCCATACTTAATAACATATGTAGAGGAGGCGCTCTGTTCATTCATTCTTTTCCCAAATGTACAGCATAAAGCTACCACATTGTGATCAAGATATATGTTTCATATGTTCTTTATTTTCATTATATAATAGATAATGATTAGAAATTTTCAATATCATTTTGGTACTTAAAATCTACCTACTATAAGTACCATTTAGAAACTAAACGATCTAAAACAAAAAGTAAAAATTAAAGATTAAAATTAAAAATTTCTTTATGAGTTAAAAACTATCTATAATATATATGATGAAATAAACGCACATGGTACATCAATAGTACTTAATTCCTGAATAAGGCACACTAAACATAGGATATATTTGATCTTAAGTGCAAACATCCATACAATATGGTCACAGGCGCTCTCTAGGCAGCTTGTGAAAATATGCCTATATATTTGTATTATTCATATATTTGCACCAAGTGAACCTTTTGTCTAAAACTACAATGTTGCTTAATATCAGGTATATATTGCTTATAGTTCCATATCTGTTTTTTGATCAGAGTAATGCTTTATTAAGTGTTCTATCACTTCTGCAGATTCTGTATTTGCCTGGCTAACAGGGGTGTGTTACACACCAACTAATAGCCATGAAGTTTGTAACCCTTTTAAACAGACACTCACCTGTGTCTAATTAGGTTTATGAGTACGGCACTGGGCCGAAACGCGTAAAACCTATTTTTTACTGTGTGACCCATGTTAAAATTTTAAATGGATTAAATAAAGCTGTTTTTTAACTTACTGGATGTCGGGACCACTTCTTCTTTTTCTTTTCTACATGTATTTTTAATATGGCGTGATGAACTTTTAACTACCCTTGTCGGGTGAAATAAATGCTACGTTTTATACTCTATCATTGGATCGGCTCAGCTCTCTTTTTCATTATTGCTTATATATGTCCAGCAATTCGAGCCATCCACCCCTGCCTGGAGTAGAGCCTTGTTTTGCCGGAAGAGAAGGATTTCGATTGGAGCCGGGGACAAGCCTCCCTCAACACTGATACTGATTGGATTTCGGGATAGGCCTCCTGAAACAGACCCACTGATTGGTGAGCAGCAGTAGGATCGAGATACGCCCACGTCTTGGCGTTTTGGAACCGCTTACAGCTATCTGTGCGTTTATGCACATATTGCCAGTGGAGTGAAAAAGGACCCGGTGTGATCCGGTCGGTCCTTCCACCTACGCCTGGTCTGATGAGCTTTTGGCCTGGTTCTTACAGATTGGTTAGTCCCTGGAGACAGTGAGTACATAAACGCCCAAGTCTTGGCGGATTCACGAGGGGGACACCTAGAACGGACCGGGTAAGCCATTTCAGACTGTATTGCTATGAGTGGCGGCTATCACATTTAAAGCCACAGTATTTTTATATTGATCATTATCATTAACACCGGCTCAAGGCTCCTCTATTCTTTGATTTTGACATTGTACTTTGTATACCAATCTTGGTTGGGCCATTACTGCAATTATTATTTGGCCCTTAACTAGTACATACTCTCTGTTTCATAACTTTTCTCTGCTTATTTATTATTTAGACCACATAGATTCAATCTTCCCAGAATGTGTATTGCTGCAGGTAGTTCTATCCCAATGCATGTCTCTACAGTTTCGTAATACCGGAAGTGACGTCGCCACTCATGATTGACAGCTCCAATAGCCAATCACGCCGGTCCACACTGGATTGTTTAAACTAAATGCATCTAATGCGTGCTTTGCAAGCCGTGGTTTGGCATGTGTTTATTGGGGGTAAATTGTAATAAAGTATTTTTGAATCTCTTAAATGGGCATATTTGTTTGTATATATCCCAGATTAGAAAAAAATACCATTGCTTAGTAATACAGCCTCTTGCCCTGCCCTGTTTAGTTTCAAAAAACTATAGCTACAATCAATACCCTGCCTTGTCAATTCTAACACTCTGGAGTGACAAAACCATACAAAGCAAAATAAACACTGATACAAAATGCTCATAAGAAATAATAAAATAATAAATAAATTAATTAATATACATAGTGTAAGGTATCATTCTGGAGTTTTCCCTTGATTTTCAGATACCTACACGTGTATATCAATACATTTGAGAATTAGGAATTATAACAAAACATAGGAACAGAAAAACTAAAAAATATAAAAGAAATTCTCTAGCTTGTAAAACTTGATTGTAGCTATAGTTTTTTTTAAACTAAACAGGGCAGGACAAGAGGCTGTATTACTAAGCAATGGTATTATTTTCTAATCTGGGATATATACAAACAAATAAGCCCATTTAAGAGATTCAAAAATACTTTATTACAATTTACCCCCAATAAACACATGCCAAACCACGGCTTGCAAAGCATACATTAGATGCATTCAGTTTAAACAATCCAGTGTGGACCGGCGTGATTGGCTATTGGAGCTGTCAATCATGAGTGGCGACGTCACTTCCGGTATTACGAAACTGTAGAGACACGCATTGGGATAGAACTACCTGCAGCAAGACGTGTCCCTTTTTCTAGCATAGACACGGATAATCAGGATGGAACTAGTGAGCACTCAGCAGGGAGTGAGCCGGTAGCCAGCACCTCAGCATCTAATGTAGTACCTACAGATCCTACCCCCAATAGGAAAATCTTAAAGCCCTAGTTCAGAAACTTCAACAAACAAGTACACCTAAGCAAGATGAAAACGTGTTTAGATACCCCAGCAGAGTACGAAAAACTGCCAAGAAATAGGGATTATTAATCTCTCTAAGTATAGTCTATCTGATATTGAATGTGATGTACTAAACAAATGTATATCTTATGCACCAGCACTGAATTTTGATTTAATTGATACTTTAATAGACACTAATAAATTTGTTCATAAATTGGTTTTGAGGAAACACTTTTTTCACATTAAGGACACTATCACTTCAGAGAAAGAGCCAAACCCAATGGCCCCTATTTCGGTCGGCTTAAAATACACAGACTCGACAGATCTTACTGACCTAATTACTTTGGAATAAGAAACAGTCAGACATACAGATTCACTAGTCAACAAATGCACTTCTTTTCCTTATAAAGAAAAATCTCACTTTTACCCTGTTCACTCAAGACATCACTTAATAGAGTTATACCAGAGAGTAGTGGAGAGAGAACTAACTGAACTACATAAAACAATACAACTAAATCCATTTAATATACCAAAAGATAATTTAACTAAAAAATCAAAGGAAGGCCCTTACTAAATTGCAGCAAAAAGAGGACATTTGTCATTATCCAAGCGGATAAGGGAGGAGCAGTAATGGTGTTGAACAAAAGCGACTACATATCAGAAATCCAGTCACAGCTTAAAGATACTTTATTATACATTAAGCTTTCGTTTAACCCTAGTTCCTCCTTCAGAAATAAATTGTCACATTTATTAGACAATGCCATCAAGGATCAATTTTTGGAAGATTTGGCCAATTATTTACTTATTGATGAACCCACAACTCCCTACTTTCGTACAGTGCCCAAAATTCACAAAAGCCTAGCAAAACCACCTGGTAGGCCCATTGTGACCAGCAATGGCTCACTTTGTGAAAGATTGGGAGGCTGGCTTGATCACATACTTCAACCCATCATGCTATCATTACCAGGCTAAATTAGAGATAGCTCGCATTTGATTTCCCAGCTTAAGGGGATTGATTGGAAGGAAAACTATAAATGGGTCACAGTTGATGTGACAGCCCTATACTCAAATATACCCCATACCAAGGGCCTGGAAGTTATTAACCATATGTTACATAGGCACTCTAATTATAGCAATGAATATATTCTATTTATTGTACACATTACAGAATTCCTATTAAATCACAGTTTTCATGTACCAGGGTGAATATTTCCTGCAGAGATGCAGTACGGCAATGGGGGCAAAATTTGCCCCCCGCGTATGCTAACATTTACATGGACTGGCTAGAATATAACCGCATATTTTCAGAAAATGTCCCCTATAGGGAGAATATAATTTTGTATGGCCGCTTTATTAATGACATAGTCATTGTTTGGGAACACAATGATTTGAACTCAGTGGATTCATTTATTGAGTTTATTAATGACAATGAGTTCAATCTTACCTTTACAGCTCAATGGGATTATAAAAGCATAGATTACCTGGATCTCAAATTGGAGAATGATAATAACAAAATGATGACATCTGTATACCATAAATCCCTTGCCAGGAACACTATTCTAAGAGCCAACACATGTCACATACCACATCTGAAAAAGGGTATTCCTAAAGCCCAATATCTGAGGATATTTATCTAAATATAAGGAACAGGCTCATGATCTAACCCTTAGACTATCAGACAGAGGGTACCATTTGGAAACTCTCAAAAAATTAAAAACTGCCCTAAAAGATAGACAATAACTATTGTTAAACAAACAAAGTTCTAAAAACAGAGACAACATTGGTGACCATACTCTATTTATTACAAAATTTAGCAGACAGTATCCTAGTGTCTGCAACATAATAAAGTTAACGATTCTAAAGGGTGAGGATACACTATCTAGAATTATGACCAATGGTATGAAATGTATAGCAAAGAAAGCACCAACAATAGGTGATATCACAAGGACGAATTTCGCTGGGAGGACTCCAACAGATTTAAATTGGCTAAATTCCATACTCTATTTATTACAAAATTTAGCAGACAGTATCATAGTGTCTGCAACATAATAAAGTTAACGATTCTAAAGGGTGAGGATACACTATCTAGAATTATGACCAATGGTATGAAATGTATAGCAAAGAAAGCACCAACAATAGGTGATATCACAAGGACGAATTTTGCTGGGAGGATTCCAACCGATTTAAATTGGCTAAATTCCAAAACTGGCTCCTTTAGATGTGGACATGTACCGTACAAAAGCTGCAACTACACCACTAGGACTAACACATTTAAATCCCATACCACAGGACAAACATTCCAAATAAGAAATAGATTGTACATCCCAATTTGTAGTCTATTTAATAACTTGCAAATTTTGTGACCAGCAGTATGTAGGGGTTACTGCACATCTCCTTAAATATCAAATTCGAGAGCATCTACTGTCTCTGGATGAGAGCATCTACTGTCTCTGTCTCTGCCTGTTCTCTGTTTTCTGTGCTGGTGGTCTATGGATTTTATTCGTGTCTGCACAATAAAGTATTGGATTTTTTAACTTGTTTTAACACCTGAGTTTTCTCTTCGCTATTTATCCCGTTTGGACTACAAGAAGTCCGCCATATCACCTGATTTTCACAGTCCTCACTTGGTGCTGTATGCTATTTTCCATGGTTGCATGATAGAGAGCTGAAGATGGAGGAGCCGATTGGTGAGACACACACACCCACAAGTGACGTCACACACCATACTCGAAGAGGGAGACTGTACAGGAACAAGTCGCTCCCAGTGAATAATCCCACACCGGAGCTGTGGTTCACATACTGCGCTTGGATCGCAAGATGGAGGTTTTTTACCGATCCTTGGGGTCGAGTGAGTATTGGGCTTCATCTGGTCTAGGGGTGAAAGTGTATTATATCCCGCTGAGGATTTCTGAATACTTACAGGAACTGTGAGACACCATTTGTATTGCTCCCTGCTCTCCCTCATGTGAATGGATTAACGTGCATGTCATATTATTATATTATACTACATGGCATTATTTTGCGCCAAGGCTTTGCATACAATGAGTGTATGAGACTTTCTCCTGGGAATTATTATGTCTTCATAAAGAGACATTCCAGTCAAAATTTAAATACACAGATGAATTACATCTTTGAATAGAAACATATTTGCAATATACAGGTATTGGCAAAAATGCTTCTAGTAAAAGTTATCACTGTATAAGAGTTAACATTTTTCTCTATACGTGCACGTGAAGCATAGCTAGAAATTCTCAGAGCACCCCGAATTTTAAATACTGCAGGTAGTCAGAGCACCAGTGGGGCTTGTATCAAGGCAGCAATTAACAAATTGAGTCATTGACAGATGATAGAAGCACCTTAGGCTCTCTGAGCAAGTGCTGTGATTAAAATGCTGGTGCACGGTGCATACTTAAATACAAATTTGACACAGCTATAGCTTTTATTAGAAGCATTTTTGCTAAAACATGCATATTACAAAAATGCTTCTATTCAAAACTGAAATGCATCCATGTGGATTTCAATTATGGCTGGAATGTCCCTTTAAGCACTATGATCACTTGATCTCTGTCTTTTTTAATGAACTCCCTTCTAATTTCTTGTGCCTTTAGTGTATATTTTACAAACATGTTAATAACTGAGGGTAACTATCTCTTTCCTTCTCTGAAATAGGTATGCATCCTGTCAAACCAGGGATGTTACAAGGAATTTACAATAGAGGGATCACATGGGGGTGTTTGAAGTAACAAGTCAAATAGAGTGGGAATTATTTTGGATGTGTAGCTTTAAGGGAGTTTTGGAAAGTAGAGATTGTGGTTATGACAGTGGCTGCAAGGGGTGTAAATCATTATAGTTGTTTGCACTGGGGGAAGTTGTGGTTAGGAATAGCAGCTGTTGGGGATCAGATCAGTAGTTAGAGTAAGTACAATGGAAAGAGTTTATTATAAGATTTAATTGCATCATATAATAACAATAGTGTCTATATATTATAGTAAAAAATGTTATAGTGCTTGGGGTCAGAAACACCCTGTGAGCTGGTCACATTGAACAGACATCATGAACTGCCATTGACTGCATTGTGTATAATATTATCAGCCTTATTTAAATTCCACTTCAAGTTTTATGTCACTTCAATAAAAACCAGTACCAATGTCATCTTTTCTCTTCCCAATTCCACTATGAATAACGTGGAGAACAGCCTGTGCTAGACATATCTTAGCTATAAAATAATAGTCTAATTTTATTTAAATTTACATATAAGTTTTATGGCACTGCAATAATGAAAACTGACCCCTGCCTCTTCCCTAATTTCATCATAATTTTATCAAGCAACCTTTCGAGCTAGACCTCGCTGGTAGACTTTCACTTGGCTCTTAAATGCTGTAGAGTGCAATTCAAAATTATACCAATTACATACAAACCTATAATTTGTATTTCTATACTTAAGCTGAGAAACTTCACAATTTTCCCTCTGACCAACCAACAGCTTCTATCTTACCTTATCCTTTATTTTCTCTTTTCCATCAAAACCTCTCTTATACTCAAAACTCACAAATTCAAGCAAAACTTTTCTAGGTAGCTGTTATCTGCATTATTCATTGTAACTGTAGTTATGACCCATAACTGCATACTTTGTGGGTTTTTAAACTGAGAGTGCAACTTTTAGCCCTTACCATCCAGACTTGCTCACGTGAACCCACAACTACAAATTAAGATGAAGTAATAAGATCACTTTTTTAACCTGTCTGCAACCTCTGAGGTTACAGATCAAAATCATCCCAAATTGATACTACTAGGATGATTGCAAGGCCCTGCTCTTGTGTATTTGGTTGCATAAGAGCAGCGGTTACAATCAGGGCCATTTTTAGTGGAGGGTAAAAGAGGCACATGACTGGTCATGTGGAATACCATGCTTTATATGAGTTGGCTATAATTACATTTGATCTGCACGCAGGTACACAGATAAAGCCTGCGCACATAATTCTGTAATGAGAGGAGAGTGGCTCAGTGGTAGTATTTTACTCACTTATTTGAGCTGCTTTTAGATTGTGGCCAACCACACTGCACAGTCCCCACACCTAGGTCTTTATCTTTCTCCTCACTTTCCTTCTCAGCCAACTCTGCAAGCTGTACTGACCGAAAAAAATCCTTCTGGTATCAATAAGCCCTGCACTGTTTCTGACAAATCTTACTAAACTGAATGTTTTGCCCTGGTCTGCTGCCCTTCCTACCTCTGCTGTGGCTTGCTAAACTCACCAAAGCTGTCACACTGGATCATTAAGAGAGCAGATGTCCCATGAGGAGGACATTAAATTAAGGCATATTAACTATGTATACTAGGCGTCTATGTGCATTATATGTTGTGAGGCTGATATACACTCACCGGCCACTTTATTAGGTACACCTTGCTAGTACCAGGTTAGACCACCTTTTGCCTTCAGAACTGCCTTAATTCTTCATGGGATAGATTCAACAAGGTGTTGGAAACTTCCTTCAGAGATTTTGGTCCATATTCCATGATGCGAATCTCCCATTCCACCACATCCCAAAGGTGCTCTATTGGATTGAGATCTGGGGGCCGATTTATTAAAGTGCAGACGGACATTATACGATGTAGAGTATCATGTCCGCCTCACATCAATAAATGCCGACAGCATATGCTGTCAGCATTTATCATTGCCCAAGCAGTTTTATTGAACTGCGTGTGAAATGCCTCCCCCTGCAGATTCGTGGCCAATCAGCCTCTAACAGGGGGTGTCAATCAGCCGATCGTATAGGACCAGGCGGATTGATGTCTGCAGCCTCAGAGCAGACAGACAAGTTATGGAGCCTCGGTATTTAGACCACGGCTTCATAACTACTATTTCCAGCAGGCCTGAAGGCTCGTGCAGAAACAGGGGTATCAAGCTCCAATCGACCCCTTAGTGTGCACATGACTATTCATAGTTTCTGTGTGTGCATGTGTCTTTCCTTGTTTCTCTGTGTGCATGTGTCTATTCGTGGTTCTGTGTGTTCATGTGTCTATTCATAGCTCTGTGTGGTTATGTGTCTATTCATAGCTCTGTGTGTACATGTGTCTATTCATAGCTCTGTGTGTGCATGTTTCTATTCATGGATCTGTGTGTGCATGTGTCTATTCATGGATCTGTGTGTGCATGTGTCTATTCATGGATCAGTGTGTGCATGTGTCTATTCATGGATCTGTGTGTGCATGTGTCTATTCATGGATCAGTGTGTGCATGTGTCTATTCATGGATCTGTGTGTGCATGTGTCTATTCATGGATCAGTGTGTGCATGTGTCTATTCATGGATCAGTGTGTGCATGTGTCTATTCATGGATCTGTGTGTGCATGTGTCTATTCATGGATCAGTGTGTGCATGTGTCTATTCATGGGTCTGTGTGTGCATGTTTCTATTCATGGTTTGATTTGTGCATGTGTCTATTCATGGCTCTGTGTGTGCATGTGTATATTCATTTATTTGAGTGGGAATGTGTCTATTCATGTCTATTTGTGTGCATGTGTCTTTTCATTGTTCTGAGTGTGTATTTGTCTATACATGACTGTTTGTCTATGTCGATCCATGGCTATGTGTGTCTCTTCATGGCTGTGAGCATGTGTCTATCCTTGTTTCTTTGTGTGCATGTGTCTTTTCATAGCTCTATGTGTGCATGTGTCTTTTCATAGCTCTGTGTGTGCATGTGTCTATTAATAGCTCTGTGTGTGCATGTGTCTTTTCATAGCTCTGTGTGTGCATGTGTCTTTTCATAGCTCTGTGTGTGCATGTGTCTATTAATAGCTCTGTGTGTGCATGTGTCTTTTCATAGCTCTGTGTGTGCATATGTCTATTCGTAGCTCTGTGTGTGCATGTGTCTATTCGTAGCTCTGTGTGTGCATGTGTCTATTTGTAGCTCTGTGTGTGCATATGTCTATTCATGGTTTTTCATGGTTCTCTGTGTGCATGTTTATTTTGTTCTTTTCGTTTTTATTGTTCTGTGTATGTATTTGTCTATACATGGCTGTTTGTCTGTGTTGATCCATTCCCTTGTGTGTCTCTTCATGGCTGTGTGTGTGGGTCTATTCATGGTTCTGTGTGTACATGTGTCCATTCATGGTTCTGTGTGTGCATGTGTCTATCCTTGGTTCTGTGTGTGCATGTCTCTATCCTTGGTTCTGTGTGTGCATGTGTCAATTCATGGTTTTGTATGTCCATCATGTGTCTATTTATGGCTCTGTGTGTGCATGTGTCCATTCATGGTACTGTGTGTGCATGTGTCTATCCTTGGTTCTGTGTGTGCATGTCTCTATCCTTGGTTCTGTGTCTGCATGTATCTACTTATGGTTCTGTGTGTTCATGTGTCCTTTCATGGTTCTGTGTGTGTATGTGTCTATTGATAGCTCCCTGTGTGTATGTCCCTATTCATGGTTCTGTGTGTGCATGTGTCTATTCATGGTTTGATGAGTGCATGCGTCTATTCATTGATCTGTGTGTGCATGTTTCTATTAATGGTTCTTTTTTGTGCATGTGTCCATTCATGGTTCTGTGTGTGCATGTGTCTATCCATGGCTCTATGTGTTCATGTTTCTTTTCATTTTTTCTGTGTGAGCATGCATCTATCCTTGTTTCTCTGTGTGCATGTGTCTTTTCATAGCTCTGTGTGTGCATGTATCTATTCATGGCTTTGTGTGTACATGTGTCTATTCATGGCTTTGTGTGTGCATGTGTCTATTCATGGTTTGATGAGTGCATGCGTCTATTCATTGATCTGTGTGTGCATGTTTCTATTAATGGTTCTTTTTTGTGCATGTGTCCATTCATGGTTCTGTGTGTGCATGTGTCTATCCTTGGCTCTATGTGTTCATGTTTCTTTTCATTTTTTCTGTGTGAGCATGCATCTATCCTTGTTTCTCTGTGTGCATGTGTCTTTTCATAGCTCTGTGTGTGCATGTATCTATTCATGGCTTTGTGTGTACATGTGTCTATTCATGGCTTTGTGTGTACATGTGTCCATTCATGGTTCTGTGTGTGCACGTGTCTATCCTTGGCTCTATGTGTTCATGTTTCTATTCATGATTCTGTGTGCATGTGTCTATTCATGGCTTTGTGTGTACATATGTCTATTCATGGCTTTGTGTGTACATGTGCCTATTCATGGCTTTGTGTGTGGATGTGTCAGGCCTTAGTTGCAAGTCTGTAACATGAGTAAAGGCTAATTATGAACCACAACTGCTGGGATGGATTTAGTTATAGCTTGTAGTGTAGCGGAGTGATTTCTGGGATGAAACATCAACTACTCATACGAGTAATGTAAAACCCCCAGTAATCATAGAGCAATTTAGTTGCTGGTTGTTATAAGTTAAATAACTCTATAGTTGCCACCTGTGAAAGATCACTAATACATACAGCAGAGCTATCTATTTATATAACCACATGAGTAAGTGTATACACCAAGATATGTAATTTGGCAGGAGAGATATAGGGGCATATTTATCAAGCTCCGAATGGAGCTTGATGCCCCGTGTTTCTGGCAAGCCTGCAGGCTCGCCAAAAACAGCAGTTATGAAGCAGCGGTCACAAAGACCGCTGCTCCATAACATGCCTGCCTGCTCTGAGCAGGCGGACAGACATCACCGTAATACGCTCGCCGCCAGCAGGGGGTGTCAGTCAACCCGATCGTACTCGATCAGGCTGATTGACACCCCCTGCTGGTGGCCGATTGGCCGCGAGTCTGCAGGGGGCGGCTTGCACCAGCAGCTCTTGTGAGCTGCTGGTGCAATGCTGAATACGGCAAGCGTATTGCTCGCCGTATTCAGCGAGGTCTGTCGGACCTGATCCGCAGACCTTGATAAATAGAGGCCATATGATTAATCCAATACGTAATACACAGCATAATAATTATAGATAGGAAATTTTTAGCTAGCGTAATGGATGACCAGACAGCCACTTAATAATAATGAAAGATAATGTTGATGAGATTCAACTATGTAACAATAGGACTTAACTTGAAGTAGCAGCGTACCTTCTCAGGCTGGGAACACGTCCCAGCTGTAACTGGCAGTTGTTGCAAACGTTTCCTTCTCTGACTGGGATCAAGTTACAGCTGTCAGCTGTGAGAGGAGCGAGTGAGAAGCCGGCATGTGATGTCACCGCAAACAGGATTCCCGGAGCTGCAGGCTGTATCTGAAGATCAGGCTTAAAGGGACATTAAACCCAATTTTTTTCTTTCAAGATTCAGATAAAGAATGCCATTTTAAACAACTTTAATAATTTACTTCTATTATCTAATTTGCTTCATTATCTTGATATTCTTTCCTGAAAAGCATATCTAGATAGGCTCAGTAGCTTCTGATTGGTGGCTGCCTTTAACAAAGGGTATCTAAAGATTGCAGCAAATTAGATAATAGTAAATTGGAATGTTGTTTAAAATTGTATTCTCTATCTGAATCTTGAAGGAAATTTTGGGGGTTTAATGGCCCTTTAAGATGAAACGTGCAGGGTAGTTCTGAGTTGGAACATCTGGAACAGCTCACAATATGAGCGAATGAAGTACACAAGGTAAAAAGAAACAATCTGAGGAAGAGATACTAATAATGCTGGCTCAGGATTAAGTGCTTCACGTAACAGACATTACCAAGCAATTAAATGAGTGAGAGATGGCCTTTTATACCGGATGTTGAGGAGAGGACTGAAGAGACAGACAAGATTAGAAAATCTTGGATTTTCTGACCTACGTCAGAAATATTTTCATCAAAACGTAATCTATTATGGTTCCCAAAAAGACTACCCTTGTAGATAGAATTAAGGAACTCTTTTCCAGATTCACCTTCCAACCATGAGAGCGCAGGAAGGATACAAGCATCTCCATGTGGGAGCTTGCTAGATGAAAAGACTAGGCCTGAACCAGAATGTCATCCAGATAAGGCACCACTGCAATACCCTGTAACCGGAGCACTGCCAATAGAGATCCTAGAACCTTTTAAAAAATTCTGGGAACTGTAGCTAGTCCAAAAGGAAGAGCCACAAACTGGAAGTGTTTGTGGAGAAAAGCAAATCTCAGTAACTTGTGATGATCCCTGTGGATGGGAACATGAAGGTACGCATCCTTTAAATCTACTGTTGTCATAAATTGACCCTCTTGAACTAAGGGAAGAATGGAACGAATAGTTTCCATTTTGAAGGACAGTGATCTGAGGAATTTGTTTAGACTCTTGAGATCCAAGATTGGTCTGAAGGTTCCCTCTTTCTTGGGAACCACAAACAGATTGGAGTAAAATCCCAGACCCTGCTCCTGTACTTGAACAGGAACTATCACTCCCATTTTGGATAAATCCCGGACACAACGTAAGAACGTCTCTCTTTTTATCTGGTCTACAGATAATCTTGAGAGAAGAAATCTGCCCCTGGGGGAAAAGATCTTGAATTCTAGTTTGTATCCCTGGGATACGATGTTTATCGCCCAAGGATCCTGAACATCCCGAACCCAAGCCTGAGCGAAAAAGGAAAGTCCCCCCACAAGATCCGGTGTCGGATCGGGGCAGACCCTTCATGCTGACTTTGAATCATTAGCAGGCTTGTTGGATTGTTTTCCCTTATTCTAAGATTGGTTGGGTCTCCAGGAAGGTTTGGACTGATCCTGTTTTGTAGAGGGAAAGGAAGGTTTTTCCTTGAAGTTTCGAAAGGAACGAAAATTACTCTGGCGTCCCTTCTGCTTAGATTTCTTATCCTGAGGAAAGAAATTACCCTTTCCTCATGTAATCTCAGAAATAATCTCAGCCAAAGTTGGGCCAAACAAGGTCTTACCCTTGTAAGGAATAGACAAAAGCTTAGACTTAGACAACCCATCTGCAGACCAAGATTTCAGCCATAAAGCTCTTCGAGCCAGAATGGCAAAACTAGAAATCATTGCTCCCAACTTGATAACTTGAAGGGAAGCATCAGAAATGAAAAAAATGGCCAATTTAAGAGCCCTGATCCTCTCTTGGATCTCTTCAAGGGGAATGTCTGTTTGAAAGCAATCAGACAACGCATCAAACCAGTATGCTGCCGTGCTAGAAACGGTAGCAATACACAACGCAGGTTGCCATTGTAAACCCTGGTGAACATACATTTTCTTAAGAAAACCCTCCAGTTTCTTATCCATAGGATCCTTAAAAGAACAGCTATCTTCTATGGGAATAGTAGTTCTCTTAGCTTAAGTGGAAATTGACCCTTCCACCTTGGGGACTGTTTGTCAAGACTCCATGATAGAGTCATCAATGGGAAACATCTTCTTAAAAATAGTAGAAGGAGAAAAAGGAATACCCGGCTTCTCCCATTCCTTAACAATAATTTCTGAAGCCCGATCTGGTACAGGAAAACATTCCAGCATGGAAGGTACATCATAATACTTGTTAAGTTTACTAGACTTTTTAGGGTTGACAATGACAGTAGAGTTAGAGTCGTCCAGAGTAGCCAAAAACCTCCTTGAGTAGTACCAGCTTAAACCTGAAGGATACAACTTCAGAATCAGAGGAAGGAATCACACTGTCAGAATCTGAGATTTCACCCTCAGATGCTACCGAAAAATCCTCCTCATCAGATTTATGAGAGGAAAGATTGGGAATAGCCACGACCGAGTCAGATACCTTACACACTGATTCTTTAGACTTCCTCTTGCTCTTTCCCTGTAGCATGGGAAAAGCAGACAACGCATCGGAAACTGCAGAAGACATGAGGAAAGCAATGTCTTGCAAGGAGACCCCAGCCGGAGTTTGAGAGGAAGCGCAGGGCACTGGAATTAATGGGCACTAAAATTTGGGACACTTGAGGAGAAAAACGCGGCATATCTTGCACATTGTCAGAAGACTCCTGGACAGCATCCGTCTTAGACAATGTAGGCTCAAAAAATCTATCCTTAAGATTTAATGTTCTCTCAACACATGAGGAACAAAATGGAATCAGTTCAATATTAGCATTCAAACATAAAGGACATCTGTAATCTGTAACAGTCTTGGTCCATTTTAACAGAATAAATATAAATAATTAAATAATTAAATTATGAACTATTTAAATAAAAAAAAAACTTTACTGTTTCTTTAAATTTTAAAATGAAACTGTTTTATTTTTGATGCAATGCAAAAACTAAACTGCTTTATTTTTTGAACAACTACAAAAACAAAAATTTATTTTTACAAGATATTGAGTAATAAAAATGTCTTAATTACACCTCAAACAGCCTCTACACCTCAGCAATAGCTTTGCTGAGGTGCCTATTTAAAAAAAATTGCTTTATTTTTTAAAACCGGAATCCAAACTGGAGCTGTTTCAGTAATGACAGACTAACAAATGACAGTTAAACTTGAAAAAATTTAAAATGCAGATATCTCTCCTCCATATACAGGAAGTGAGAGAATAACAAGTGCACAAGAGATACATTTTTACCTCACACAAGCCCCGCCCATCGTGGACGTGTCAAAAATAACATCTAAGCAGACATCTTAATGCAAAAAACACCAAAATGAGCCAAGTTCTCCTCATTCCCCAGTGCCTGCAATACTGCCATACATAATCCCCTTTACAACACTAGGAGTAATGTATTAAGTATCCTTGTTAGGAAAATAGTAAAGTGCCATGTTTTTTCCTTAAAGCAGTTTAAGAAAATAAATTAGCACTTACCTCAATAAATCTGCCTGGCAGCAAGGCAGCTCACTAGGGCCTAGATTTAGAGTTGGGCGGTAGCCGTCAAAACTAGCGTTAGAGGCTCCTAACGCTGGTTTTTACCGCCCTCTGGTATTTGGAGCCAGTCATTAAAGGGTCTAACGCTCACTTTCCAGCCGCGACCTTTCCATACCGCAGATCCCCTTACGTCATTTGCGTATCCTATCTTTTCAATGGGATCTGTCTAACGCCGGTATTTAGAGTCGTGGCTGAAGTGAGCGTTAGAAATCTAACGACAAGACTCCAGCCGCAGAAAAAAGTCAGTAGTTAAGAGCTTTCTGGGCTAACGCCGGTTTATAAAGCTCTTAACTACTGTGCTCTAAAGTACACTAACGACCATAAACTACCTATGTACCCCTATACCGAGGTCCCCCCACATCGCCGCCACTCTATTAAAAATTTTTTAACCCCTAATCTGCCAACCGCACGCCGCTGCCACCTACGTTATCCCTATGAACCCCTAATCTGCTGCCCCTAACACCGCCGACCCCTATATTATATTTATTAACCCCTAATCTGCCCCCCTCACCGTCGCCTCCACCTGCCTACACTTATTAACCCCTAATCTGCCGAGCGGACCGCACCGCCACTATAATAAAGTTATTAACCCCTAATCCGCCTCACTCCCACCTCAATAACCCTATAATAAATAGTATTAACCCCTAATCTGCCCTCCCTAACATCACCGACACCTAACTTAAAGTATTAACCCTTAATCTGCCGATCGGAGCTCACCGCTACTCTAATACATTTTTTAACCCCTAAATCTAATTCTAACCCTAACCCTAACACCCCCCTAAATTAAATATAATTTTATTCTAACAAAATAAATTAACTCTTATTAAATAAATTATTCCTATTTAAAGCTAAATACTTACCTGTAAAATAAACCCTAATATAGCTACAATATAAATTATAATTACATTGTAGCTATTTTAGGATTAATATTTATTTTACAGGTAACTTTGTATTTATTTTAACCAGGTACAATAGCTATTAAATAGTTAATAACTATTTAATAGCTAAAATAGTTAAAATAATTACAAAATTACCTGTAAAATAAATCCTAACCTAAGTTACAATTAAACCTAACACTACACTATCAATAAATTAATTAAATACAATACCTACAATTATCTACAATTAAACCTAACTACACTATCAATAAATTAATTAAATACAATACCTACAAATAAATACAATTAAATAAACTAACTAAAGTACAAAAAATAAAAAAGAACTAAGTTACAAAAAATAAAAAATATTTACAAACATTAGAAAAATATTACAACAATTTTAAACTAATTACACCTACTCTAAGCCCCCTAATAAAATAACAAAGCCCCCCAAAATAAAAAAATGCCCTACCCTATTCTAAATTAAAAAAGTTCAAAGCTCTTTTACCTTACCAGCCCTGAAAAGGGCCCTTTGCGGGGCATGCCCCAAAGAATTCAGCTCTTTTGCCTGTAAAAAAACACATACAATACCCCCCCAACATTACAACCCACCACCCACATACCCCTAATCTAACCCAAACCCCCCTTAAATAAACCTAACACTAAGCCCCTGAAGATCTCCCTACCTTCTCTTCACCTCACCGGGTTCACCGATCGGTCCAGAAGAGGGTCCGAAGTCTTGATCCAAGCGGCGGCTGAAGAACTCCATCATCGGGCTGAGGTCGGAAGTCCATCATCGGGATGAAGTCTTCTATCAAGCCGCATCTTAAATCTTCTTTCTTCCGGAGCGGAGCGGAGCCATCTCGGAACATCCTCTTCAACCGACGCCTACTCGCTTTAAATGACGTCATCCAAGATGGCGTCCCTCGAATTCCAATTGGTTGATAGGATTCTATCAGCCAATCGGAATTAAGGTAGGAATATTCTGATTGGCTGATGGAATCAGCCAATCAGATTCAAGTTCAATCCGATTGGCTGATTGGATCAGCCAATCAGATTGAGCTTGCATTCTATTAGCTGTTCCGATCAGCCAATAGAATGCAAGCTCAATCTGATTGGCTGATTGGATCAGCCAATCGGATTGAACTTGAATCTGATTCGCTGATTCCATCAGTCAATCAGAATATTCCTACCTGAATTCCGATTGGCTGATAGAATCCTATCAGCCAATCGGAATTCGAGGGACGCCATCTTGGATGACGTCATTTAAAGGAACCGTCATTCGGCGAGTAGGCGTCGGTTGAAGAGGATGTTCCGCGTCGGCTTGGAAGAAGATGGCTCCGCTCCACTCCGGAAGAAAGAAGATTGAAGATGCGGCTTGATAGAAGACTTCATCCCGATGATGGACTTCCGACTTCAGCCCGATGATGGATTTCTTCAGCCGCCGCTTGGATCCAGACTTCAGCCCGAGGATGGACGTCACTCTTCAGCCCCCCGCTTGGGCTTGGATAAAGACTTCGGACCCTCTTCTGGACAGATCGGGACCCGGTGAGGTGAAGACAAGGTAGGGAGATCTTCAGGGGCTTAGTGTTAGGTTTATTTAAGGGGGGTTTGGGTCAGATTAGGGGTATGTGGGTGGTGGGTTGTAATGTTGGGGGGGGTATTGTATGTGGTTTTTTTCAATGCAAAAGAGCTGAATTCTTTGGGGCATGCCCCGCAAAGGGCCCTTTTCAGGGCTGGTAACTGTAACTTAGTTCTTTTTTATTTTTTGTACTTTAGTTAGTTTATTTAATTGTATTTATTTGTAGGTATTTTATTTAATTAATTTATTGATAGTGTAGTGTTAGGTTTAACTATAGATAATTGTAGGTATTGTATTTAATTAATTTATTAATAGTGTAGTGTTAGGTTTAATTGTAACTTCGGATTTATTTTACAGGTAATTTTGTAATTATTTTAACTATTTTAGCTATTAAATAGTTCTTAACTATTTAATAGCTATTGTACCTGGTTAAAATAAATACAAAGTTGCCTGTAAAATAAATATTAATCCTAAAATAGCTATAATATAATTATAATTTATATTGTAGCTATATTAGGGTTTATTTTACAGGTAAGTATTTAGCTTTAAATAGGAATAATATATTTAATAAGAGTTCATTTATTTTGTTAGATAAAAATTATATTTAACTTAGGGGGGTGTTAGTGTTAGGGTTAGACTTAGCTTTAGGGGTTAATCCATTTATTACAGCAGCAGCGAGATTCGGTCGGCAGATTAGGGGTTAATAATTGAAGTTAGGTGTCAGCAATGTTAGGGAGGGCAGATTAGGGGTTAATACTATTTATTATAGGGTTATTGAGGCGGGAGTGAGGCGTATTAGGGGTTAATAACTTTATTATAGTAGCGGTGCGGTCCGCTCGGCAGATTAGGGGTTAATAAGTGTAGGCAGGTGGAGGCGACGTTGTGGGGGCAGATTAGGGGTTAAGAAATATAATATAGGGGTCGGCGGTGTTAGGGGCAGCAGATTAGGGGTACACAGGGATAATGTAGGTAGGCGGTTTACGGAGCGTCAGATTAGGGGTTAAAAAAAATATGCAGGTGTCAGCGATAGCGGGGGCGGCAAATTAGGGGTTAATAAGTGTAAAGCTAGGGGTGTTTAGACTCGGGGTTCATGTTAGGGTGTTAGATGCAGACTTAGGAAGTGTTTCCCCATAGAAAACAATGGGGCTGCGTTAGGAGCTGAACGCTGCTTTTTTGCAGGTATTAGTTTTTTTTTCAGCTCAAATGGCCCCATTGTTTTCTATTGGGGAATCGTGCACGAGCACGTTTTTGAAGCTGGCCGCGTCCGTAAGCACCGCTGGAATTTAGAGTTGCAGTGGCGTTAAACTATGCTCTACGCTCCCTTTTTGGAGCCTAACGCACTGAAAACCCAGCCATTTTGTGAACTCTAAATACCAGCGGTATTTAAAAGGTGCGGGGGGAAAAAAGCACGCGTAGCTAACGCACCCCTTTGGCCGCCAAACTCTAAATCTTGTTGCAGGTTTGGAGAGGTCCTTTCCCTCACATTGACCTGTGGAAAATAATAATAAGGGCAGCAACTTTTAATTAAATATTTAAGGGCCCTTGGTAGTTTATTATAGATTAGGTTTTTTTTTTATTTTGGGGTGTTTTTTATTTTTTTAAAATTTGGTATTAGAATAGGAATACTTTTTATTGTTTTGGATAATTTCATTTTTATTTTTTGTAATGGTATTTTTTTTTTTTAATTTTAGTTTTCATTTTTTAGTAATCTTAGTTGGGTTTTTTTTTTAGTAATGTTAGGTTTTTTATTTTTAGTAATGTTAGGTTTTATTAGTGTAAGCTTAGGTTTTATTTTTATTTCACAGGCAAGTTTGTATTTATGTTTAAATAGGTAGTTTGTTAATAAATGTAACTTTAATTTAGGTCTATTTTTTTTTTTTTTTTTAAATTTTCCAAAGAGCTTTATTTAGAATAAGAAATAACAATGTTCAAAAAGCATAAAGAGAAAAGAAAGGAAATCATAAAACAACTAAACATGCAGTAACTTATCAAATCAAATAATAATACAAATTTGCATTACAGCATATAAGAAGTTAAGCGCTCCCATTATGATGTATCCCCTTGAAAGATCATAAGAAATAAAATGGTACCGTGTTTTCCCCCCAGGAGACACAAGGGGGCCACTTTTGGGCCTCCTGGACCAGAGCAATGAGATAATGGGGGACTTTGGGGGAGAAAATAATATAAGGGATCAGGCCACTCTTAGAGTTAAGGTATTCTAGAGGGTGCAGCAGGACAGATGGTGATAGGGACAACAACAATGTGGCAAGAAGAACTAGAACGTTGCAGACTTAATTAATATTGCTACCAATAGCATATTAGGGAACTAAGGAATATAAGTAGTGTGTTTGTTGAGATTACTCCATGTCTTGGTGTAGCTGCCACATTCTAGGTGCTGTTCTAGAGTGAATAGAGCTGGGAGGGTAGTGGGACACTTTTAAAGTTATAGGTAAAACTTTACTCCCCTCTAGTGGTGAAACCTGGCATCTGTATGTAATCGTAAAATATGTTTGCAGCAACGATGAACATACATAGATATAGGCATTAGAATTCAAGCATAATGTTCCACAGGACTACAATATATACCCAGAACAAACTCCAGAACATATAGCAACCATATTGCATATAAATAGCCATGTAGGAGACAAAATAGTGAACAAAGGAAAACTGGTAAATGAAATCGTCAACCTGACTAAGTCTGGAACAATTAATGTCTATTCAAAATGTACACTGGCACACTATAAATGTAAACATAGCTCCCGGATAAAGAGTTTTGATAGTGGAAATGAACATGCAGGAGGACAGTCCCGCTAATTAAGTTCATCATAGGATCCGATCAGCCGATACCTGCCTTAATGTCTCTGAGAGTGTACCAATGATCTGCCCTTGCTATTAAATAAAGCCGATGTCTGGAGGGCAAATCTCTAAGGGAACCATGACAGCCTGATGAGATCCAGACGGTTAGTCGGTTGAGCGAGGGTTCTACCTGGATAATACTTAAGGCTTCCTCCATATTTGCTCTTATATCTTTGTGGACATCGCTTGTCTCCTCTGAGTTGCCCCAGGGTTGGCTTGAGGAGCTAGACAGGTGAAGTGGTGCCTTGGCAATGATACCTTTCTCTGCTCTCGGAGATCTGACCCCGGTCTCTGTAACTCGCTCTCCACGCCGTTTTATGGCGTCTCCTTTCCACAATGTGGGTTGCGTAGTAGAAGGAGTACGTAGTGTAGTTTGCTGGGAGATACTGGGGACAAGATCCTTCTCTGGCTCACGACCATGTGGGGTAAGCATCTCCCTGTCTGTAGAGTGTACATGAGAATCACCTCCTCTGCTTACTTGCTCGTTTTGTCCGTTAGCTATAGTACTCCGATTACTAATTTGTAGTGTAAGTGTACGGAGACTATGTACTTCGTCGGACCATATTTGTGACAATTTCTCGTAATGTTCAGTGAGCAGTCGGGCCACGGACTTCATTATGAAACGGGCCTTATAATCCATCTGGTCTGCTCAAGTGTAGATATCTGTGCAATGCGAGTCAAGTCCCTTTTTAACTTTTCATGCGTGTAGCTTTAGTAGAATCTCTCTCCACTAATTCTGGGGCAGCGTTAAATATCTGCCTGGTAACCCAGTTTCCCGGGGGGGTAACATGCGGCAGCCCTGGTCACAAAGATGAAGGCCCTGCAAGCAATGGCGCTCTCTTCATGACTAAGCCAAAGAACATAGGCAGTTAGCAATCCCGATACAGGTCTGATCTTCAATATTCTTCAGGCTGTTATAAAGTATGGGAATTCTTACATTTTTAAGGAAATATCCTAAAATAGTGGCTATGAAAATTAATTAAAGTCAGGAGCTCCTCTCAGATGCGTCCTGCCGCTTCAGCTATAAACTCCGCCCCCCAATTTAGGTCTATTTTAATTATGTTAAAGTTAGGGGGTGTTAGGTTTAGGGGTTAATATAGTTTAACTTAGGTTGTTGCGATGTGGGGGCGGTGGTTTAGGGGTTAATAGGTTTAGTTAGTGTTGGTAATGTGGGGGGTGGTGGTTTAGGGGTTAATAGGTTTATTTAGGCCTAGATTTAGAGTTCGGCGTTAGCCGTGAAAACCAGCGTTAGAGGCTCCTAACGCTGGTTTTAGGCTACCGCCGGTATTTGGAGTCACTCAAAATAGGGTCTAACGCTCACTTTTCAGCCGCGATTTTTCCATACCGCAGATCCCCTTACGTCAATTGCGTATCCTATCTTTTCAATGGGATCTTCCTAACGCCGGTATTTAGAGTCGTTTCTGAAGTGAGCGTTAGAGCTCTAACGACAAAACTCCAGCCGCAGGAAAAAAGCAGGAGTTAAGAGCTTTCTGGGCTAACGCCGGTTCATAAAGCTCTTAACTACTGTACCCTAAAGTACACTAACACCCATAAACTACCTATGTACCCCTAAACCGAGGTCCCCCCACATCGCTGCAACTCGATTGATTTTTTTTAACCCCTAATCTGCCGACCGCCACCTACGTTATACTTATGTACCCCTAATCTGCTGCCCCTAACCCCGCCGACCCCTATATTATATTTATTAACCCCTAACCTGCCCCCCACAACGTTGCCGCCAGCTACTTACAATAATTAACCCCTAATCTGCCGACCGCAAAGCGCCGCCACCTACATTATAGCTATGTACCCCTAATCTGCTGCCCCTAACACCGCCGACCCCTTTATTATATTTATTAACCCCTAATCTGCCCCCCTCAACGTCGCCGACACCTGCCTACACTTATTAACCCCTAATCTGCCGAGCGGACCTGAGCGCTACTATAATAAAGTTATTAACCCCTAATCCGCCTCACTAACCCTATCATAAATAGTATTAACCCCTAATCTGCCCTCCCTAACATCGCCGACACCTAACTTCAATTATTAACCCATAATCTGCCGACCGGAGCTCAACGCTATTCTAATAAATGTATTAACCCCTAAAGCTAAGTCTAACCCTAACACTAACACCCCCCTAAATTAAATATAATTTAAATCTAACGAAATTAATTAACTCTTATACTATCAATAAATAAATTAAATACAATTACTACAAATAACTACAATTACATAAACTAACTAAAGTACAAAAAATAAAAAAGAACTAAGTTACAAAAAATAAAAAAATATTTACAAACATAAGAAAAATATTACAACAATTTTAAACTAATTACACCTACTCTAAGCCCCCTAATAAAATAACAAAGACCCCCAAAATAAAAAAAATGCCCTACCCTATTCTAAATTAATAGAGTTAAAAGCTCTTTTACCTTACCAGCCCTGAACAGGGCCCTTTGCGGGGCATGCCCCAAGAAAATCAGCTCTTTTGCCTGTAAAAAAAACATACAATACCCCCCCCCCCAACATTACAACCCACCACCCGATGAATGACGGTTCCTTTAAGGGACGTCATCCAAGATGGCGTCCCTCGAATTCCGATTGGCTGATAGGATTCTATCAGCCAATCGGAATTAAGGTAGGAATATTCTGATTGGCTGATGGAATCAGCCAATCAGAATCAAGTTCAATCCGATTGGCTGATCGGAACAGCCAATAGAATGCGAGCTCAATCTGATTGGCTGATTGGATCAGCCAATCGGATTGAATTTAATTCTGATTGGCTGATTCCATCAGCCAATCAGAATATTCCTACCTTAATTCCGATTGGCTGATAGAATCCTATCAGCCAATCGGAATTCGAGGGACGCCATCTTGGATGACGTCCCTTAAAGGAACCGTCATTCGTCGGAAGACGCCGGAAGAAGAGGATGGATCCGCGTCGGCTGCTTCAACATGGACCCGCTCCGCACCGGATGGAAGAAGATCGAAGATGCCGCTTGGATGAAGATGTTTGCCGGTCCGGATGTCCTCTTCTTGCCGGATAGGAGGAAGACTTTGGAGCCTCTTCTGGACCTCTTCAGCACCGGATGCCAGGACGGATCGGTGATACCTGTTGAGGTGAAGACAAGGTAGAAAGATCTTCAGGGGCTTAGTGTTAGGTTTATTTAAGGGGGGTTTGGGTTAGATTAGGGGTATGTGGGTGGTGGGTTGTAATGTTGGGGGGGGGTATTGTATGTTTTTTTTTACAGGCAAAAGAGCTGATTTTCTTGGGGCATGCCCCGCAAAGGGCCCTGTTCAGGGCCGGTAAGGTAAAAGAGCTTTTAACTCTATTAATTTAGAATAGGGTAGGGCATTTTTTTATTTTGTGGGTCTTTGTTATTTTATTAGGGGGCTTAGAGTAGGTGTAATTAGTTTAAAATTGTTGTAATATTTTTCTTATGTTTGTAAATATTTTTTTATTTTTTGTAACAGTTCTTTTTTATTTTTTGTACTTTAGTTAGTTTATGTAATTGTAGTTATTTGTAGTAATTGTATTTAATTAATTTATTGATAGTGTAGTGTTAGGTTTTATTGTAGGTAATTGTAGGTATTTTATTTAATTAATTTATTGATAGGGTAGTGTTAGGTTTAATTATAACTTAGGTTAGGATTTATTTTACAGGTAAATTTGTTATTTATGGGCAGATTATGGGTTAATAATTGAAGTTAGGTGTCGGCGATGTTAGGGAGGGCAGATTAGGGGTTAATACTATTTATGATAGGGTTAGTGAGGCGGATTAGGGGTTAATAACTTTATTATAGTAGCGCTCAGGTCCGCTCGGCAGATTAGGGGTTAATAAGTGTAGGCAGGTGTCGGCGACGTTGAGGGGGGCAGATTAGGGGTTAATAAATATAATAAAGGGGTCGGCGGTGTTAGGGGCAGCAGATTAGGGGTACATAGGGATAATGTAAGTTGCGGCGGTTTACGGAGCGGAAGATTAGGGGTTAATAATATAATGCAGGGGTCAGCGATAGCGGGGGCGGCAGATTAGGGGTTAATAAGTGTAAGGTTAGGGGTGTTTAGACTCGGGGTACATGTTAGAGTGTTAGGTGCAGACGTAGGAAGTGTTTCCCCATAGGAAACAATGGGGCTGCGTTAGGAGCTGAACGCTGCTTTTTTGCAGGTGTTAGGTTTTTTTTCAGCTAAAACAGCCCCATTGTTTCCTATGGGAGAATCGTGCACGAGCACGTTTTTGAGGCTTGCCGCGTCCGTAAGCAACTCTGGTATCGAGAGTTGCATTTGCGGTAGAAATGCTCTACGCTCCTTTTTTGGAGCCTAACGCAGCATTTTTTGGGACTCTCGATACCAGAGTTAATTTTATGGTGCGGCCAGAAAAAACCCTGCGTAGCGTTAACAGCCCATCCACCGCCAAACTCCAAATCTAGGCCTTAGTGTTTAAGTTAGTGTTGGAGATGTGGGTGTATGGCGGATTAGGGGTTAATAGGTTTAGTTAGTGTCGGCGATGCCGGGGAACTGCGGTTTAGGGGTTAATAGGTTTAGTTAGTGTCGACTATGAGGGGGGCGGTGGCGGTTTAGGGGTTAATAGCATTATTTAGTGTCGACGATGTGGGTGGTGGCATCAGTGGTTTTAGATAATTTTGTTTCGGCAATCGCCGGCATATTAGTTATGTTTAGTTAAATTGTTTGTTTTTTTTCGGATCCTTTTGTTTTTTTGGATCCAATCTTTATTCATATGCATTATTCTATTCTAAACTTTAGAATAGAATAATAAATATGAATGAAGAATGGGTCCAAAATAACGAACGCATCCGAAAAAAAAGATTTAACTTAGCATAATTAATTTGGCAAAATTTTTTTTTTTTAAACTTAACTAAACTAATTTGCCGAAATTAAATTATTTATTTAATTTATGGAAACAAAACAAAATTGTTAGCGTTGCACATGTCTACTATTCATGGCTCTGTGTGTGCATGTCTATATAAATGGCTCTCTGTATGCATGTGTCTATCCTTGGCATGTGTTTATTCATAGCTCTGTGTGTGCATGCGCCTATTTATGATTCTGTGTGTGCTTGTGCCTATTTAGAGATGTGCATGTGTCTATCAGGGCTCTATGTGTGCATGTGTCTATCCTTGGTTCTGTGTGTGCCTGTATCTACTCATGGTACTGTGTGTGCATTTGTCTATCATGGCTTTGTGTGTGCATGTGTCAGTTCTTGATTCTGTGTGTGCATGTGTCTATTCATGGCTCTGTGTATGCATGTGTCTATTCATGGCTCTGTGTGTGCATGTGTCTATTCATGGCTCTGTGTGTGCATGTGCCTATCCTTGGTTCTGTGTGTGCATGTCTCTACTCAAGGTTCTGTGTGTGCATGTGTCTATTCATGGCTCTGTGTGTGCATGTGTCTATTCATGGCTCTGTGTGTGCATGTGCCTATCCTTGGTTCTGTGTGTGCATGTGTCTATTCATGGCTCTGTGTGTGCATGTGCCTATTCATGGCTCTGTGTGTGCATGTGCCTATCCTTGGTTCTGTGTGTGCCTGTATCTACTCATGGTACTGTGTGTGCATTTGTCTATCATGGCTTTGTGTGTGCATGTGTCAGTTCTTGATTCTGTGTGTGCATGTGTCTATTCATGGCTCTGTGTGTGCATGTGCCTATCCTTGGTTCTGTGTGTGCATGTGTCTATTCATGGCTCTGTGTGTGCATGTGCCTATCCTTGGTTCTGTGTGTGCATGTCTCTACTCAAGGTTCTGTGTGTGTATGTGTCTATTGATGGTTCTGTGCGTGCATGTGTCTCTAAATGGTTCTGTGTGCGCATGTGTCTATTCATGGCTCTGTGTGTGCAAGTGCCTTTTCTAAGCACAGTGTGTGGATGTGCCTATTAATGGTTTTGTGTTTGCATATTTTCATTCATGTTTGTGTATATGCTTGTTTATATCTTTGGTTCTGTGAGTGCATGTGTCTATCCATGAATCTGTGTGTACATGTGTTTATTCATTCATGGTTCTGTGTGTGCATGTGTCTATTCATGCCTATGTGTGTGCATGTGTCTAACCTTGTGTTTGTGTGTGCATGTGTCTATTCATGGCTTGTGTGTGCATGTGTCCATTCATGGTTCTGTGTGTGCATGTGTCTATTTATAGTTCTCTGTGTGCATGTGTCTATTTATGCCTGTGTGATTGCATGCATATTCATGCTCTGTGTGTGCATGTGTCTATTCATGGCTCTGTGTGTGCATGTGTCTATTCATGGCTCTGTGTGTGCATGTGTCTATTAATGGCTCTATGTGCATGTGTTTATCATTGGCTCTGTGTGTGCATGTGTCTATTAATGGCGCTGTGTGCATGTGATTATCCTTGGCTCTGTGTGTGCATGTGTTTATTTATGGCTGCAATATTGCATGTGTATTGCATGTCTCTATTCATGACTCTGTTTTTACATGTCTATTGATGGCTCTGTGTTTATCCTTGGCTCTGTGTGTGCATGTGTCTATTGATGGCTCTGTATGTGCATGTGTTTATCTTTGGCTCTGTGTGTGCATGTGTCTATTCCTGGTTCTGTGTGTGCATGTGTCCATTCATGGATCTGTGTGTGCATGTGTCCATTCATGGCTCTGTTTTTACATGTCTATTGATGGCTCTGTATGTGCATGTGTTTATCCTTGGCTCTGTGTGTGCATGTGTCTATTGATGGCTCTGTATGTGCATGTGTTTATCTATGGCTCTGTGTGTGCATGTGTCTATTCCTGGTTCTGTGTGTGCATGTGTCCATTCATGGATCTGTGTGTGCATGTGTCCATTCATGGCTCTGTTTTTACATGTCTATTGATGGCTCTGTATGTGCATGTGTTTATCTTTGGTTCTGTGTGTGCATGTGTCTATTTATAACTTAGTGTGTGTATGTGTATTAATGGTTCTGTGTGTGCATGTTTTCATTCATGGTTGTGTGTGTGCATGTGTCTATTTATAACCTAGTGTGTGCATGTGCCTATCCTTGGTTCTGTGTGTGGTGGATATTTTACACAATTGTATTTTATTAAAATTTCTTGTGTTTTAAATATAGCTGTTTTACATATCAGTCAGATACTACACAGATCAATCTGCACTTGTTGCAGCACAGCAGTTTTTAATTGTATCCTTGAGTGGAATTGAATTAGACTTTACTATACTGATAAAGCTAAGTGAATAACTGTGCATACAGATAGGGTTGCCACCTGTCCCTTAAAATACAGAACACTTATAAGTTACACATGCTGCAGGGTGTGCAGGGAGGAATATAAATAGTTCTGTCGAAACACAATAAATGTTCCTCCCTGCACCATGTGTAACTCATAAGTGTCCAGGAAAACATGGCTGAGGTGGCAACCCTACATACAGATGAAGTAGGAGAAAGAGTCCATATTGCTCCTCTGCTGTCTGCAGTAGCAGGAATCCCTACATTGTGCCTGGACACTTCTGTTCCACCCCTTGCCCACACCTATACATATTATCAGACATCCCAAATCTCCCTGAAGTTCAGGGAGTCTCCCTGATTGTAATAGCGGCTCCCTGATGCCAGCAAATGGAGTGCAATCTCCCTGAAATTCCAAGTACTATTATCTAATGTGGCCCAAATCCGGAAGTGTTTCTTTAAGGAATGCCTTTAGTTGCTGGGACGTTATAGAACCCTCAAAGCATGCATCAGTAACCAAAAAGCTCCCACTGATTTTAATAAAATAAAAACATAAATACTACCTTATTTACTGCATGTAATTAAGCTATATTTGAGCAGTCGAGCATATGTTCACAAAGAACTGAAATAAGGGGTCAGTCAGCAGAGGCTTATATACAAGGTAATCACAGAGGTAACAAAGGTATTAATATAACAATGTTGGTTATGCAAAACTGGGGAATGACTAATAAACGGGTAGATTATGAGTTTTGCGCTAAACAGGGTGTGAAACTAATGCCAAAAAGTTGCGTTATTTCACTCTCCATAGCGCTGCCATTACAAGTTACTGAAAAGCCTCCTTGTGCATGCGATATGGTGGCTTTAAGCTCCCTAACGCACTAAAGCCAATGGCTGATTTGACGTGCTTGTGCATGCTTTCCCCCATAGACAAAAAAAATTTGTACCCATGGCCCCTAAAGGGGTACTTGTATGGGCATTGCCCTTAAAAGGGCATTCAGCTCTTTTTCATTGCCCTTTAAAAGGCATTCAGCTCTTTTAAAAAAGCCCAAAACCCTAATCTAAAAAAACCCACCCAACCAGCCAATAGGATTTCAGTAGCTATCATCCTATTGACTGTTTTGAACAGCCAATAGGATTTCAGAAGCTTTCATCCTATTGGCTGATTTGAATTTGAAGAATCAAATCAGTCAATAGGAATGCAAGGTACGCCATTTTGAATCGACTACCTTGCAATCAACTTCAGTGTATGGCCGTGATCGTATGAAGAGGACGCTCCGTGCAGGTTGACTTCGGGTTCCAGGATGGCTCCGCTCCGAGCCGCTGGGATGAAGATAGAAGACGCCCCCGGGATGGATGAAGATATCGCCGCCTGGATAAAGACTTCTAGCCGCCTGGATGGAGATGGATGTCCACACTTCAGAAACCGTGAGTAGATATTCTGGGGTAAGTGTTAGTTTTTTTTTTCGTTTTTTTTTAGTTTTTTTTTTAGATTAGGGCTTTGGGCTTTTTTAAAAGAGCTGAATGCCCTTTTAAGGGCAATGAAAAAGAGCTGAATGTCCTTCAAAGGGCAATGAAAAAGAGCTGAATGCCATTTAAAGGGCAATGCCCATACAAATGCCCCTTTATTTTTAGAGTTTTTTTATTTTGGGTTTTTGGTTGAGTGTTGGATTTTACTGTTGGGGGGACTTTGTATTTTTTTTTTCAGGTAAAAGAGCTGTTTAAGCAATGCCTTACAAAAGGCCCTTTTAAGGGCTATTGGTAGTTTATTGTAGGCTAGGGTGTGTTTTTATTTGGGGGGGTTTATTATTTTTATAGGGCTATTAGATTAGGTGTAATTGTTTTTATTTTTGATAATTTCGTGTATTATTTTTTTGTAAGCTTAGTGTTTTTTATTTTTCGTAATTTAGTGTTTATAATTTTTTGTATTTTTAGATTTATTTTTTTCATAGTGTAAGGTTTTTTAAATTTGTAATTTAGGTTTTTAATTGGTAGTATTTTTTGTTTTGTTAGAGTAGTAATGTTAGTTTAATTTATAGTTTAATGTTAGGTTTATTTTTATTTCACAGGTAAGTTTTCATTTATTTTAAGATAGTTATATTGTAATTTAAAGTTAGGGGGTGTTAGGTTTAGGGTTTAATAGTTTAATTTAGTGTTTTGCAATGTGGGGTGCCAGAGATTTAGGGGTTAATAGGTTTATTTAGTGGAGGCGATGTGGGAGGCAGGCAGTTTAGGGGTTAATAGGCTTATTAAGTTATGGCGATGTGGGAGGCCGGAGGTTTAGGGGTGTAATATTTCAGACGCAACAGCCTGTCTTTTTAAATACAATTAACCGCCTCCTCAACTGTTTCCTATTTAAGGGACCTTGCCATCCGCCTAATTGCTTCTGTTATATAGCTTCACTTTGAGTATCAAGCTATGCGCCACTCCTTTTTACTACAGAACTGAAGTGCAGTTTTCGGAAATCTCAGCAACCTCACCTGTATGCGCCTCACCTACACCAGCTTCCTTTTGACCTCACCACTGCTTTCTCTTACAAACAGCAAGGAAGACTGCTCAGATTCCTTACAAAGACTACTGCTCTCCATACAAGGTGATCTCTCTATTTTCAAAATCTGTAGCTTCACTACAGAGGATTCCTAAACCCTGATGCAGAGTTTTACCTGTCACTCAAACTCCTCACCGCAAGTTCCTTCTAAGCCTCCAGGATTAACTCCCAAACGGACTTCAGGTACTTTTAGTTACCTTGCTACTATATGAACTGTTATCTTTCAAGTATATCAAAGATAACTCTCAATACGATACAAAAGTGTTCATAGACATCTTTTGTGCTATCCTGACTTCTCAGGATTTAACTTCCTCCTATCTGATTAATGCTATTTAAGTATACCTTTTCAATGCTTACATGCAAATTAAGCTATTTTTTATACTTATAACTACAATTCCAATACATAGCTCTCCAAGAAGATCAGGTATTAAGAGGTATCATTGCCGTATAACAGAAGCCTATACATATATATAAAAAGAAAGTTGTTGTTTTTTTTTTTTTTTTTTTTTTTTTAAATGTGTTAACCTCTCCAAGATGGACCCCAAATAAATAAATATGCACTTTTCTTCACTCAAATTAAAAGTGAATTATCTGGCCAGGGGTTTAACGGATGTTCAGGCAGAGGTCCTGACTGACCTTAATGGTCTTATTAAGGATTTATTTTCTGGCAAATCTTCAGACTCCCACTCCCACTGAACCCACTCTCAATCCTACTATGCTATTTTCAGGTATCAGGTCTGAATTTAGACATTTTTAGAACGCTTGTCTTCTCATGTTCTCATTAAAACCAAGGACATACAGCACTGATAAAATTAAGGTCTGTACTGTAGTATCTTATCTAAAATGTGAGCCAAGGGCATGGGTGAACCGATTCTTTGAAAAAGAAGACCCCATTCTTAACTCTTTGAAAAACTTATTTTCCCCCATGGCCACCCTGTATGATGGTATTAACAAGCACCTGACTGCTGAAAATAACCTTAAGTCTATTAAACAAGGGAAACACCCTGTGGAGGAATACGTGGCAGACTTCCAGATGTGGAGCACAGACTCAGAGTGGAATCAGCTCAGTCTGAGAAACCAATTCCGCCTGGGTCTGGCTGAACATCTTAAAGATGAACTGGCTCGAATTAACCTCCCAGAGACTCTTGATGGTCTGATTAAAAGTTGCATAACTCTAGACAGATGATATATAGAGAGTAAATCTGAGAAAACCCACTCCCAAATCTTTTTAAAGGAAATCCTACTTATAATCCAGAAAAATTCTCTCACGCACCTATCCCAATTGACATAGGATCCGCAAAAGGACCTCTATCACAAGAGAAAACGCTCAGGAGAAAATTGGCCAACTTGTGCCTGTATTGTGCTAGTAGTGAGCACAATGTTTCTTCATGTCCCTGCCTCCGCCAAATGAAGAGTAAGCATTCTACCATACAAGTTGTTCATAATTGAAAGTTTGCTTCACATTGCTCACTTATCTTGTCTTTGGATTGAGATCGTCAAGTCATACAAACTGAGGGAATGATTGACTCTGGAGCCTGTGGAACTTTTATTGATTTGTCTTTAGTTAAAAAGAATAAAATACCCTGTTTATTAAAGCAAAACCCAGTGCACATTAGATTTATTGATGGTTCTACTAACTTAAAAGCACCTATTACACATCATACTGTGCCAATACTCATCACCACTCCCTGTGGTCACACAGAGTTTATCACTATTGATATTATACACTCATCTATTCACCCAATAATTTTGGGACACCCATGGCTGGCAAAACATAATCCTACTATCAACTGGTTACAAAACAAGATATCCTTTAAGTCCCCTTACTGTAAAAATACTTGTATTCCCCACGTAGCAATGTGCAATACCACTTTATCTCTTCCCACAGAATATATTGATTTCAAGGATGTCTTCGATTTAAAAGAAGCTGAAACTCTACCACCTCATTGTTGGTCCGATTGTTCGATTGATACTTTACCTGGAGTCAAGGTTCCATTTGGCAGGATCTATCCACTATCAGAGCAAGAATTACAACATCTCCGCGAATACCTAGATGAGAACTAAAGAAATGGATTTATTTCTCCTCCAACATCTCCAGCTGCATTGGGTATCCTCTTTGTGAGAAATAAGGTTGGAACTCTACGGCCAATAATAGACTACAGACCTTTGAATAATATAACTATAAAAAATCATTACCCACTACCCCTTATTCCAAACTACTCAAAAATAGTGAAACCTCTAACTCAATTAACAGGAAACTCTTAATTCATTTGGTCAACCAAAGCTGAATCTGCTTTCAATCAACTTAAAAAATGTTTCACCTCAGCACCTATACTACAATTACAGGATCCTCAGAACCAATATGTTCTCGAGGTTGATGCCTCAAATGCTGGCTTAGGTGCTATCCTCTCTCAACAAAATTCTAATTCTTCTATATACATCCTATAGCTTATTTTTCAAGAGTTTTGACACCAGCAGAATTCAACTATTCCGTGGGAGATAAGGAGTTGTTAGCCATTAAGTCGGCACTTGAAACCTGGCTTCATCTCCTGGTAGGAGCTAACGGCTAGTGTATGATTTTTGTGGTAAGAGGGGTGCGGTACTAACTTGCACTTTATTCTCACTGCTCACTTTCCAACAGCGCTGGTATTACAGGTTTTTGCAAACCCGGCGTTAAAAGGCAAGAAGTGAGTGTAGAGCAAAATTGTGCTCCATACCGCACTCCAATACCAGCGGTGAGCTGGTTGTACGTGCTCGTGCACAATTTCCCCATAGACATCAATGGGGAGAGCCGTCTGAGAAAAATTCTAACACCTGCAAAAAAGCAGCGTTTAGCTCAGTAACGCAGCCCCATTGATTCCTACGGGGAAACACATTTTATGTTTACACCTAACACCCTAACATGAACCCCGAGTCTAAACACCCCAAATCTTACACTTATTAACCCCTAATTTGCTGCCCCCGACATCGCCGACACCTACATTATACTTATTAACCCATTATCTGCCTCTCTGGACATCGCCGCCACCTACATTATACTTATGAACCCCTAATCTGCTGCCCCCAACATCGCCGACACCTACATTATATTTATTAACCCCTAATCTGCTGCCCACAACATCGCCAACACCTACATAATGTTATTAACCCCTAATCTGCCGCCCCAACGTCGCCACCACTATAATAAACATATTAACCCCTAAACCGCCGTACTCCTGCATCGCAAACACTAGTTAAATATTATTAACCCCTAATCTGCCGCCCCTATCATCGCCGCCACCTACCTACATTTATTAACCCCTAATCTGCTGCCCCTACCATCCCCGCCACTATATTATATTTATTAACCCTTAAACCTAAGTCTAACCCTAACACCCCCTAACTTAAATATAATTAAAATAAATCTAAATAAAACCTACAATTATTACCTAAATTATTCCTATTTAAAAATAAATACTTACCTGTAAAATAAACCCTACGCTAGCTACAATATAGCTAATAGTTACATTGTAGCTAGTTTAGGGTTTATTTTTATTTTACAGCAAAGTTTGTATTTATTTTAACTAGGTAGAATAGTTACTAAATAGTTATTAACTATTTACTAACTGCCTAGCTAAAATAAATACAAATTTACCTGTAAAATATAACCTAACCTAAGTTACACTAACACCTAACCTAACCCTACAATTAAATATATTCCCTAAATTAAATACAATTAACTAAATTCAAAACAATTAGCTAACTTAAAAAAAAACCCCACTAAATTACAGAAAATAAAAAAACAAATGACAAGATCTTTAAACTCATTACACCTAATCTAATAGCCCTATCAAAATAACCCCCCCCCCCCAAATAAATAAACCCTAGCCTAAATTAAACTACCAATAGCCCTTAAAAGGGCCTTTTGCGGGGCATTGCCCCAAAGAAATCGGCTCTTTTACCTGTAAAAAAAAATACAAACAACCCCCCCAACAGTAAAACTCACCACCCACACAACCAACCCCCCAAATAAAACCTTAACTAAAAAAACCTAAGCTCCCCATTGCCCTGAAAAGGGCATTTGGATGGGCATTGCCCTTAAAAGCGCATTTAGCTCTATTGCTGCCCAAAGCCCTAACCTAAAAATAAAACCCACCCAATACACCCTTAAAAAATCACTAACCCCCGAAGATCCACTTATCGTGAGAAGTCTGCATCCAAGTGGCAAGATGTCCTCAAGGAAGCCGGCAGAAGTGGTCCTCCAGATGGGCAGAAGTGGTCCTCCAGATGGGCAGAATTCTTCATACAGACGGCATCTTCTATCTTCATCCTTCCGACACGGAGCGGCTCCATCTTCAAAACATCTGGCGTGGAGCATCCTCTTCAATCAACGTCTTCTTCTGGAATGAAGGTACCTTTAAGTGACGTCATCCAAGATGCCGTCCCTTAGATTCCGATTGGCTGATAGAATTTTATCAGCCAATCTGAATGAAGGTTGAAAAAATCCTATTGGCTTATTATAATAATAGGATTGAGCTTGCATTGCATTGGCTGTTCCAATCAGCTAATAGAATGTGAGCTCAATCCTATTGGCTGATTGCATCAGCCAATATGATTTTTTCAACCTTAATTCCGATTAGCTGATAGAATTCTATCAGCCAATCGGAATCTAACGGACGCCATCTTGGATGAAATCACTTAAAGATACCTTCATTCCAGAAGAAGACGTAGATTGAAGAGGATGCTCCGCGCCGGATGTCTTGAAGATGGAGCCGCTCCGCGTTGGAAGGATGAAGATAGAAGATGCCGTCTGGGTGAATACTTCTGCCCATCTGGAGGACCACTTCTGCCCGTCTGGAGGACCACTTCTGCCGGCTTCGTTGAGGACATCTTGCCGCTTGGATGAAGACTTCTCCCGGTAAGTGGATCTTCCCGGGTTAGTGTTAGTATTTTTTAAGGGTGTATTGGGTGGGTTTTATTTTTAGGTTAGGGCTTTGGGCAGCAATAGAGCTAAATGCCCTTTTAAGGGCAATGCCCATCCAAATGCCCTTTTCAGGGCAATGGGGAGCTTAGGTTTTTTTAGTTAGGGTTTTATTTGGGGGGGTTGGTTGTGTGGGTGGTGGGTTTTACTGTTGGGGGGGTTGTTTGTATTTTTTTTTTACAGGTAAAAGAGCTGATTTCTTTTTGGGACAATGCCCCGCAAAAGGCCCTTTTAAGGGCTATTGGTAGTTTAGTTTAGGCTAGGGTTTTTTTTTATTTTGGGGGGGCTTTTTTATTTTGATAGGGCTTTTAGATTAGGTGTAATTAGTTTAAAGATCTTGTACTTTGTTTTTTATTTTCTGTAATTTAGTGTTTTGTTTTGTAATTTAGCTAATTGTTTTGAATTTAGTTAATTGTATTTAGTTTAGGGAATTTATTTAATTGTAGGGTTAGGTTAGATATTAGTATAACTTAGGTTAGGTTTTATTTTACAGGTAAATTTGTATTTATTTTAGCTAGGTAGTTATTAAATAGTTAATAACTATTTAATAACTATTCTACCTAGTTAAAATAAATACAAACTTGTCTGTAAAATAAAAAATAGACCCTAAGCTAGCTACAATGTAACTATTAGTTATATTGTAGCTAGTTTAGGGTTTATTTTATAAGTAAGTATTTAGTTTTAAATAGGAATTATTTAGGTAATGATAGTAAGTTTTATTTAGATTTATTTTAATTATATTTAAGTTAGGGAGTGTAAGGGTTAGGGTTAGACTTAGATTTAGGGGTTAATAATGTAACTGTTATATTGTAGCTAGTTTAGGGTTTATTTTATAGGTAAGTATTTAGTTTTAAATAGGAATTATTTAGGTAATGATAGTAAGTTTTATTTAGAGTTATTTTAATTATATTTAAGTTAGGGGGTGTTAGGGTTAGGGTTAGACTTAGATTTAGGGGTTAATACATTTAATATAGTGGCATCGATGTTGGGGGTGGCAGATTAGGGGTTAATAAATGTAGGTAGGTGGAGGGGATGTTAGGGACAGCAGATTGTGGGTTAATAATATCTAACTAGTGTTTGCAAGGCGGGAGTGCGGCGGTTTAGGGGTTAATATGTTTATTATAGTGGTGGTGATGTCCGGAGCGGCAGATTAGGGGTTAATAATTTTATTTTAGTGTTTGTGATGCGGGAGGGCCTTGGTTTAGGGGTTAATAGGTAGTTTACGGGTGTTAGTGTACTTTTTAGCACTTTAGTTATGAGTTTTATGCTACGGCTTTGTAGTGTAAACTCATAACTACTGACTTTAAAATGCGGTACAAATCTTGACGGGATAGGGTGTACCGCTCACTTTTTGGCCTCCCAGGATAAGCTCGTAATACCGGCGCTATGGAAGTCCCATTGAAAATAGACTATACACAAATTGCATAAGTTATTTTGCGGTAAGGCCAAAAAAGTGTGCTGTGCCCCTAAATCTGCAAGACTTGTAATACCAGCGGTAGTGAAAAAGCAGCATTATAACCTGATAACGCTGCTTTTTCAGTATAATACAAAACTCGTAATCTAGCCGTAAGTTTCCTTTTGTAATATACAGCAACCACAAGAATTTGGAGTACTTACAGACTAATAAAACACTATCTTCCCGCCAGGTCAGTTGGTCTCTCTTTCTGGACAGGTTTTATTTCATAATCACCTACAGGCCTGGATCAAAAATGCAAAGGCAGATATACTGTCCCGTCTTAAAGGGCCATTATACACTCATTTTATCTTTGCATAAATGTTTAATAGATGATCTATTTATATAGCCCATAAAGTTTTTTTGTTTTGTTTTTTAAATGTATAGTTTTGCTTATTTTTAAATAACATTGCTCTGATTTTCAGACTCCTAACCAAGCCCCAAAGTTTTATGAGAATACGGTCAGCTACCTTCTCCAGCTTGCTCCTGTTTGTGTAAAGGGTCTTTTCATATGCAAAAGAAGGGGAGGGGGGAGTGTCTTATTTCCCACTTGCAGTGGGCTTTCCAGCTAACTTTTCAACAGAGCTAAACTGAGAGCTTCTAAGTAAGTTTTTAAACAGTTTTATACTGGATTTTTATATCAGTATCTGTGCATCTTATTCTTTATAGTAGTGTCTATTACATGCAGTTATATGAAAATTAGTGTATACTGTCCCTTTAATGAAAATTACTCCTTCAATTCCAAGATTACAACCTTAATACCTCCTCACAAAATTGTGGGATTAACCACTACCCTCGAACAAGACATCCTAAAAGCCTTGGAGTCAGATCTGCAGATACCTTTGGATTCTCTCACACAAACTCCCTCTGGCTTATATCTATACTGGGATCGCTTGTACATACCTTTATCTTTAAGGCAACAACTACTTCAATATTTTAATGACGCCCCTCTTTCAGGTCACACCGGTGTGTCTAGGATTCTCTCCCTTCTTAAGAGGTATTTCTGATGGCACAAGATTGCTGAAACTGTTCATGATTATGTCATTTACTGCCAGAATTGTGCAAAAAAAGTGACTGCAAAAAGCCTTTTGGATACCTTTCCCCTCTGCCTATTCCTAAATACCCATGGGAATTTGTTTCTTTGGATTTCATTGTGGATCTTCTCATTCACACACTACTATTCTGGTTGTGGTTGATCACTTAACCAAATTGGCTCACTTCAATTAACTCAAAAACCTACCCCCTGTCCTTAAAACTGTGGAAGTTTTCATTGATCATATAGTCAAATTACATGGCTTGCCTACCACTATCGTCAGTGACAGGGGGACTCAATTTCACCTCCAGATTTTGGAGACTATTATGTTGAATTCTCAAGATCGATTCAAGATTGTCCTCTGCATATCATCCACAAACGAATGGCCTGACTGAGAAAATTAATCAGATACTAGAACAATATCTATGATCTTACACCTCCCACCTTCAGGATGATTGTTAAAATAACTTCCGTTGGCTGAATTCACCTATAATAATTCGACCAGTTCCTTCACTAAAACTTCTCTTTTTATGCAACATCTTTTTTTCACCCCAATTCCCTACCTACTCTACCTTTATCTAATTCATCTCCTGCAGCTTCCAATTTTGTTAAGAACATAAAAGATACATTGGCTCTCCTAAAAATTCACTTGGCTGAAGCTAAGTCCACTCAAAAACTCTACTATGATAAAAAAAAACACACACCAGCTCCTCACTATAAAATTGGAGATCTAGTTTGGCTCTCAACAAAGAACTTACGGCTCAAAGTTCCCAGTAAGAAGTTGGCATCCCAATACCTTGGACCTTTTCCCATACAGCAGGTGTTGAATCAGAACGCCATGGAACTTACTCTACCAAGTTCCTACAAAATACATTCAACTTTTCATGTATCTCTCTTGAAACCATATAGGGGGAACAATTCACCTGACCTTCACCCGAAACCTCCTCCCCCAGTGGTCCTTGATGTTCACGTAGAGTATGAAATGCAGTCTATCCTCGACTCCAGATTGGTTCGCAGGAAGTTGAAGGGCTATGGACCTGAGGAAGATTCCTAGGTTCCCTCTATGGATATTCATGCTCCTAGGCTTATTAGAGCTTTTCATACAAGACATCCTTCAAAACCGATGGTGACACCTTCTCGAGGTGGCCCTTGAAGGGGGCGGGCAACAGCCTGTCTTTTTAAATACATTTAATTGCCTCCTCAACTGTTTCCTATTTAAGGGACCTTCCGATCCACCTAATTGCTTCTGTTATATAGCTTCACTTTGAGTATCAAGCTAGAAGTCGCTCCTTTTTAATACAGAACTGAAGTGCCGTTTTTGGAAATCTCTGCAACCTCTCCTGTATTCTCCTCACATACACCACCTTCCTTTTGACCTCACCTCTGCTTTTTCTTACAAACAGCAAGGAAGACTGCTCAGATTCCTTACAAAGACTACTGCTCTCCATACAAGGTGATCTCTCTATTTTCAAAATCTGTAGCTTCACTACAGAGGATTCCTAAACCCTGATTCTGAGTTCTACCTGTCACTCAAACTCCTCACTGCAAGTTCCTTCTAAGCCTCCAGGATTAACTCTCAAACAGACTTCAGGTACTTTTAGTTACCTTGCTGGCGATGTTGGGGGAGGCGGCAGATTAGGCGTTAATACGTTAATATATATGGAGGGCAGCAGTATATGGGTTAATAGGTAGTTTATGGTTGTTAGTGTACTTTGTAACACTTTAGTTATGAGTTTTGTGAAAATAAAAATTTGCGCAAAACTCATAACTACTGCTCTCAGATCGAGGTATAGCTTGTGTCGGTATAGGCTGTAACGCAAGCATTTTAGCCAGACCGCACAACCTGTAATACCGGTGCTATGAAAATCCCACACAAACATTTTTTTGAAGTGCAGAATGGACGTTGCGTTACAGGCTAAAATGCTTGCAGTGTATCAATACCAACACAACTCGTAATATGCGTAACTGGCCATTACGCTGGAATTGCTATTTTTTCAGCGTTAAAAGCAGTAAAGCAAAACTTGTAATCTAAGTGAAAGGGATTATCTATCTTTTTAAGCAATAACAATTCTGGAGCAGACTGTCACTTTAAGCATTGTATAAATAAATTAAAAAAAAAACGTTTAAAATCTATACAATACTTTAATTAATATGCATTATACAGGAAAATGTATATAACCAAAACATTGCCATCTTCTTCCTCTTCTTCCATCTTCCATCTTCTGTCTACTTCCATCTTCTCTCTTCTATCTTATCCTCTTCCATCTGATCTTTTTTTATGCGGTCCCACTGGAGCTTATCACGCATGAGTCAAGTTGGGTGAGTTGAAACTTTGGGATTTAGAGTTAGGATATTTTTTAGGATTGTTTTGTTTTTGTTTTTTTATTTTTTACGAGGAAAACAACTATATTAACTTTAGGGCACTTCCCTGCCAAATGCCATTTTCAAGGCAACCATTATTTAGGACAGGGTTTTGTTGTTGTTTTTATTTAAGATTTTTTAGAGTTGGGCTTTAATTTTTTATTGGCAGAAGACTCAGTTTAGGGCAATGCTCTGCTATGTGCCCTTATCAGCAATTCCCTACCAAATACATATATCAGGGCAATTCTTAGAGTAGGTTTTTTTAAGGTAGGCTTTTTATTTGGTTTTAGAAAACAGATTTATTTGCCAAAAGCTAAGCTCGGGTTTAGATTGCTTTTAACTTGTAATACCAGTGCATATTAGCATGCACTGGTATTACTCAGTGGAGCGCTAATATCGCTTGAGCACAAGCGATATCTAGCACTTCACTCGTATACTAGCCCTTCATTTTTAAAGTGCGCTCCCAGCTCACTGCTAACGTCACGCTACCCAGTGAAGTTTCATTTTCTTTAGGAGACATCTCACCACTCGCAAGGACTGCCCATTTTTTAAGATAATTCCATAAGGGCAAACCCTGTAAAGGTCAGAGGAAAAAAAAACATGTTTGATCTGGGGAAGTTTAGATCATTGGGCCCTATTTGAGACAAAGTTGGTCCTGGGGGGGAGGTCACACTTTAGACATGTTGGGCAGATTTTGGACTAGATTACAAGTGGAATGCTAATTTAACGTGTGGCCATAAAGGGGCAAATTTACCTGTTTATAGGTGCATGCTAAATAACCAGCTATTACAAGTGGCTGGTTAGCTGGTTAAATAGACACTGAACCCAATTTTTTTTTCTTTCGTGATTCAGATAGAGCATGCAATTTTAAGCAACTTTCTAATTCACTTCTATTATCAAATTGTCTTCATTCTATTGTTATCTTTATTTGAAATTTAGATGCCGGCCCATTTTGGTGAACAACCTGGGTTGTTCTTGCTGATTGGTGGATAAATTCACCCACCAATAAACAAGTGCTGTCCATGGTACTAAACCAAAATAATAGCTTAGATGCCTTCTTTTTCAAATAACGATAGCAAGAGGATAAAGGAAAATTGATAATAGGAGTAAATTAGAAAGTTGCTTAAAATTACATGCTCTATCTGAATCACAAAAGAAAAAATTTGGGTTAAGTGTCCCTTTAGCTTTATTGCAAGCTTGTGGAAGCACTTTGTGCTCTAATTCATTAACCAGAAATCAGACCTCTGGTTAGTTAAATAAATTTCCCACAATTTCCCCCAAAATAAAGTGTACTTTTCATTTAATTAAATAAAAATTATGAGCAACTTTATTTTTATTTTTAAATAACTGCACAAAGCAGTTATAAAGGGTTCAAGTCCGGGGTGTTACAAAAGTGACTTTACAAAGCTCTCTATGGGGACTGTGTTTAAACTGTAAATATGTAAGTATATGCTTATATACATATATATTTATGCATTAATATGTGTATATACACATATAAACACATACATATACATTATGTGTATATATTTATATACATATATATTTTAAATATTCTGCCTAATGTTGCACAACTTAACCCCTTTGCTGCGCTAGGTTTTGTGACATGTCTATTGGCATCAGAAAGAGACTCCCATTGGAGACTATAAAAGCTCTCTCGTAAGCACAAAGCTTCCATGCAATCCGAATGTGAGGTTGCGTTCACATTGCGCTTAACTTGTAATACCACAGCACATTTGCAGTTTTCTGCTCCACTCTTTATCTGGCCCTTTGTATTTTTACCCAGGGAGCCAGATTCTCTAGAAACTGCTGTGGTCACAATTGCACAAAATTGTCCATCTGCACCTTAAATAGCAGTTTATGGGGCTGAATTATCAAGCTCCGAATGGAGCTTGATTCCCCTTGTTTCGGGCGAGCCTTCAGACTTGCCGGAAACAGAAGTTATAACTTGTCCACCTGCTCTAAAGCCGCGAACAGAAATCAACCCGATCTAATACGATTGGGTTGATTGACATTCCTGCTATCATTCATTCAATGAGCGATTAATTTTCTGTATCAGTATATATTATTTTGAATCTTAAAATATTATAAAGTATCCAAATTACAATTATCGTGTAGTGTATTTTGTTGTTTACATTCATAAACTGAATTGGGAAAGTTTTCAACTAATTAACAAAATAACATTTTCATTATTACTTTTCAAATTAAATTGCCATATTATTTCATCATATTTGTAAACAGTTTATTTGTCTCTATAGAGAAATTCTCTTATGGGTATAGGATCAAGTACTGTCTGAGTATAAATTAGCTGTAAAATCATTCCTGACATTACATTGATGTATGAGATCACAGATGATTTACAACAGCTTATTCATCAGGTAAGCTGTTAGAGCAGAGGGTTATTACTATTTAATCATGTTATTTATAAAGCCCCTCCTGAGTAACACAGTTGTTTTATTTCATTAACAATATTTTATTGTCTTTGATTTTAATTTGTACATGTAACATTTTATGTGCTTTTTCTCTCTAGGAAATGTTTTTGCATATGTTAAGTACTATCTTACTATAAATCACACTTTTACACATTCAATTCATTTACATTTTGATGATATATATATATATATATATATATATATATATATGTGTGTGTGTATGTATATGTATGTATCTCTCTCTCTCTCTGTATATATATATATATATATATATATATATATATATATATATATATATATATATATATATATATATATATATATATATATATATATATATATACAAAGTTTAGTTTAGCACACCTTACAAAAAGTTTATATACACATCTTTGGAGTGCTGTCAATGTGACCAAATAGTTGCACAAAACAGGGGATATTGGCGCACATTCATTTAAAAATAAACAACACATTTTTTTAAATGCTGCAAAAAATAGCCTGCAAAAACTTCTAAGCTTTTAAATAAAATTGGGATTTAAAATGGAACTCTTCAAATGAGGTAGACAACAAACTTAAAGTGATGGTAAACTCTCCCCTTTTTAAAATCAGATCTGGAATGTAAGCGCTATTTTAGATGGAGTTTTATTCATCATGTGCAATGAAGATGCGCTATAACTTAGTTATTAATATAGATATGAAATTCAAATACCCCACGTTACACCACCCACTAATGAATTAAACTCCATCTAAAATAGCGCTTACATTCCAGATCTGATTTTAAAAAGGGGAGAGTTTACCATCACTTTAAATAGGTTAAAAGTTACAGCCATAGACGTTGAAAAATTGATTGAATTAGAAAGCAAAATGTAAGACTTTATTATATGAATGATAGAAATATGCTGTATGTTATATATTTATTAATTGTCAAAATATATCATTAAAACTGAACAAATATAATTTTTGGAAGGATGCATTGGAATAAACTTTATTTTTCATATTAATTTCTAAGACAAAATCCCTTTTAGTACATAAAAAATATAGTCCAGATTACAAGTGGAACAAAAAATATTTTCTTCGCTTGCGAACAAACAACACTCAAAGTAATCTTTTAATGCAGGCGTTAGAAAGCGCGTGTATAACAAGTTAAAGTAAACTATGCATGAGCAAAACCAGTTGCTTGCAAACTTCAGGACTTCGGAAATTGCAAATGCTTTACATTCTTTTCCCTACATACTTCAATGGAGCAAGCATTAAAAAAAAAACACTTATCGCTTGCACATTAACCCGACACGGCATCAGACCTACAGCGCCAAACCTGAAAGTAATTATGTATACATTTCAATGTTCTTCACATTGAAGAAAATGTTATATATATATATATATATATATATATATGTGTGTGTGTGTGTATAGATATATATGTGTGTGTATATATATATACTGTATATGTATATATATATATATATATATATATATATATATATATATACAGTATGTATATATGTATATGTTCATGTATTATATATGTATATGTATATATTTATATATATATATAGATAGTTATTTATATATATATATATATATATATATATATATATATATATACAGGGAGTGCAGAATTATTAGGCAAGTTGTATTTTTGAGGATTAATTTTATTATTGAACAACAACCATGTTCTCAATGAACCCAAAAAAACTCATTAATATCAAAGCTGAATAGTTTTGGAAGTAGTTTTTAGTTTGTTTTTAGTTATAGCTATTTTAGGGGGATATCTGTGTGTGCAGGTGACTATCACTGTGCATAATTATTAGGCAACTTAACAAAAAACAAATATATACCCATTTCAATTATTTATTTTTACCAGTGAAACCAATATAACATCTCAACATTCACAAATATACATTTCTGACATTCAAAAACAAAACAAAAACAAATCAGTGACCAATATAGCCACCTTTCTTTGCAAGGACACTCAAAAGCCTGCCATCCATGGATTCTGTCAGTGTTTTGATCTGTTCACCATCAACATTGCGTGCAGCAGCAACCACAGCCTCCCAGACACTGTTCAGAGAGGTGTACTGTTTTCCCTCCTTGTAAATCTCACATTTGATGATGGACCACAGGTTCTCAATGTGGTTCAGATCAGGTGAACAAGGAGGCCATGTCATTAGATTTTCTTCTTTTATACCCTTTCTTGCCAGCCACGCTGTGGAGTACTTGGACGCGTGTGATGGAGCATTGTCCTGCATGAAAATCATGTTTTTCTTGAAGGATGCAGACTTCTTCCTGCTTGAAGAAGGTGTCTTCCAGAAACTGGCAGTAGGACTGGGAGTTGAGCTTGACTCCATCCTCAACCCGAAAAGGCCCCAGAAGCTCATCTTTGATGATACCAACCCAAACCAGTACTCCAAACCAGTACTCCACCTCCACCTTGCTGGCATCTGAGTCGGACTGGAGCTCTCTGCTCTTTACCAATCCAGCCACGGGCTCATCCATCTGGCCCATCAAGACTCACTCTCATTTCATCAGTCCATAAAACCTTAAAAAATCAGTCTTGAGATATTTCTTGGCCCAGTCTTGATGTTTCAGCTTGTGTGTCTTGTTCAGTGGTGGTCGTCTTTCAGCCTTTCTTACCTTGGCCATGTCTCTGAGTATTGCACACCTTGTGCTTTTGGGCACTCCAGTGATGTTGCAGATCTGAAATATGGCCAAACTGGTGGCAAGTGGCATCTTGGCAGCTGCACTCTTGACTTTTCTCAGTTCATGGGCAGTTATTTTGCGCCTTGGTTTTTCCACACGCTTCTTGCGACCCTGTTGACTATTTTGAATGAAACGCTTGATTGTTCGATGATCACGCTTCAGAAGCTTTGCAATTTTAAGAGTGCTGCATCCCTCTGCAAGATATCTCACTATTTTTGACTTTTCTGAGCCTGTCAAGTCCTTATTTTGACCCATTTTGCCAAAGGAAAGGAAGTTGCCTAATAATTATGCACACCTGATATAGGGTGTTGATGTCATTAGACCACACCCCTTCTCATTACAGAGATGCACATCACCTAATATGCTTAATTGGTAGTAGACTTTCGAGCCTATACAGCTTGGAGTAAGACAACAT
>NC_069499.1:1539838522-1539886022 GCF_027579735.1 Bombina bombina
CTTTCACCTGTCACCTCTGATTTAATATTATCCGCAGGGAGGACAAACTCACACACCCTACATTTGTTGTGACATTTGAAAATGCCCCTATGTGTAAGCCAGGAGCTCTGTCGTGTATCGGTTTTGGGTAAGACTGATGGTGACAACATGTTACCTAAAGTGCTTGTTTTCCTATAGGAACACCGCAATCCCTTGGAGACACAGTTCTCCAATTTGTCATCTGCAGCAAGAAAAGAGAAGTGTTTTTTCACTATTCTGCAAATGTCATGATATTCCTGACTGTATTCTGTAACAAAGGTTACTCCTTTGTGATGTTCCTCAGATAGACTGAGAGCATTACTTTTTGTATCCAAAGTTTGCTTCCTATCAAGCGCATCAACCTGATTTCTTGCTTTTTTGATGACATGGGAACTATACCCTCTACTCTTTAATCTGTTTGTCAAATCTTTTGATTGTTCTGTATATTTATCAGGTAGTGTGCAGTTGCGCTTGACCCTAGTGAACTGTCCCTTGGCTACCGCATAGGGTACGTGTCTTGGGTGACAACTACTCGCATGGAGGAGTGTATTTCCTGCTATGGGTTTCCTAAAAATCTCAGTAATCACCCTTCCATCATCCATACCCTTAATAGTGATGTCCAAAAAGTTTATTTCATTTTCACTCAGTTCATAGGTAAACTTAATTCCAATATTATTGGAATTCAAATATGCCGCAAAAGATGTGAACTGCATTGTGCTCCCCTTCCATACAAGAAGGAGATCATCAATAAAGCGAACATAAAAACAAATTAGATGTCTGTAGGAATTTCCATCTCCAAAGACGTGGGACAGCTCCCACCAACCCATAAAGAGGTTGGCATAGGAGGGGGCAAACTTGGCCCCCATAGCTGTCCCACGTCTCTGGAGATAGAACCTGTCCTCAAAAGAAAAATAATTGTGAGTTAGCAAAAACTTTAATACTCTGAGTATGAAGCACCGAAAGTCCTCTGAAAAATCAGAATAATGTTCCAGAAAAAAACCAACCGCTGTAAGGCCCTCCTCATGAGGGATCGAGGAGTACAATGCTACCACATCAATAGTTGCCCATTTATAGCAAGCACTGTTCCACTTAAGTTTGTCCAGAATCATTATTACATCCTTCGTATCCTGGATGTAACTATGTAGGTTCTTAACAAGTGGTTGTAGAATACTATCAACCCATTGTGACACATGTTCCAACAGAGAATTAATACCACTCACTATTGGACGACCCCTGACTTCTGTCAGGGACTTATGGACTTTGGGCAAATGATGGAAAATGGGCACAACTGGATGATCCACCACTAGAAATTCAAAGGTTTTTTGATCGTAGTGCCCTTCCTCCAGCCCATCGTCCAAAATGTCCAATAGATCTTTCTTAAATGTAGTGGTAGGATCCCTGTCAAGGGGGATATAATCCTCTACATTGTTAAGCTGGCGTAGTGCCTCATTTACATAGTCAGTCTTGTTCAAAACCACGACAGAGCCCCCCTTATCGGCTGAGCGTATAACAATGTTTTTGTTCTCTTGGAGCTCCTTAAGAGCCACTCTCTCAGACCTAGACAAATTGGGGGTCTGGTAGGCAACTGAATCTTTGAGTTTAATCAAGTCTCGTTCCACTCGCTTAAAGAAAGTTTCTAGGGTGGAACCTCTATTGTGAATAGGGTAAAATTCCGATTTGTTTTGAAAACCACTAACAGCATTAATACTTTGTTTATTGGTTAGTGATAAAGAGTCGTGTGACAAACTCTCCAAATTGATTAAATCACATGTTTCACCAAAATTAAACCTATTTAGCTTAGGGGTATGTGTAAGTTGCATTGGCTGGGAATTAAGGCTATCCCCTTGTGTGGACTGTTGGGATTCTGTGAAAAAATGCCTCTGAAGAGTCATATTACGTATAAGTTTATTCACATCAAGAATAGTGTTAAATACATTGAAATGATTAGTAGGAGCAAAATTCAAGCCATGACTAAGTAGAGAGATTTGTGGGTCTGTTAAAGTGAATCCTGATAAATTTATCACATTATTTACATTAGTTATTTGTATTTCTTCCTGCCTCTTTGACCTCTCAATTGGTAGTGGTCCTGACCTGTTTGTCCTATCCCTGTGCGCTGTGGAGGAAGACGAAAAACCTGCTCTATCTGGCGTTGATCATCATCAGATATAACTGTTTGTGGTACTGTTGTACTGTTATCAACATACTTTGTAGAGGAACCTTTAGGTTCAGCAAGTTTAGTCTTAGGTGTCACTGCTTGTATCTGATGGTGACCAGAGCCAGTAGCCTCGCAGACTGCCTGTTGTGATGAATTTTGTTTGGTATTTTTAAGTATGCTTCTTGGTGGTTCATCACCACTCGAAGCCCCATTATCATCCCCTGACTCAAAGTCAGTGTCAGAATATGTCACTCTCTTGGTTTCTGTATTGTGTACAGCCCCTTGATCATTATTAGTGTTTCTATTCCTACTACCGTTCCGTCTATTTCTGGATCTACCTCTAGATTGTCTTCTTGATCTATTGTCTGCCTTTTTCCATGTATATACAATGTTGCTATTATAGTCTGTCTGATCCCTTATAAATTTAGTTTGTTTAGTTTCAAGGACTGCTTTTTTCACCTGTGCAACTGTTATTTTAAGAATACCATCAAATTTGGCGAAGCTAGTCTCCAGCTGTCTTGAGTTCATTTCTGTCTGTAAGAGCTCTATCTCTCCTCTAATAGCTTTCAGAACATTTGATTTATATGAAATTAATAATAGCATTAGGCGTGTAGAACAATCAGACAAAATATCATTCCATGTACTAATAAAATCTACATCAGTGACATCAAACGTGGGAAATTTATTCAATCTCAGACCACGTGGTATAATTTTAAGTTTAATGTATGTTTCCAAAGTCCAAATGTCCCACTGTAGTTTGTGTTCCCTTATCAAAAGCTTTTCCATATCTTCAAATAAGGTGGACAATGAATAATTGGATTTATCAGTAGAAAAGATCCTCTCAATTTCTAGTGTAGGATAGTCCCTTTCCGTGACAGGCAACAATGAATAAAAATTAGTGACCTCCATGGAGAGAAAGGACAGCTCTGTAAATTGGACAGAAACAGAAAGGTGCAACCAGGCTAAGCACCTAAATAAACAAGCCAAAGGTAAAAGTCACTGTTACTGCCCTTTCCAAATTAGTTGTCTTGCAGACAAAAACAAAGTCCGGTAAATATACGTTCTCTGTATCAAAGCAATAAACCTTTAGAGAATATATGTGTATATAAATTGCTTTGAACCTCTTAAAACAGCCCGGCTGGCCCCCTATAAACGCCTATGTAGATATCAATAGACATATCAGAGACAGAGTGTGCTTCAGAAAACCGGAGGCTTAGGGGGTACAAGAAAGCGGTCAGAAACAGAGTATGCGGTACCTTCAAATTTCGAACATAAAGAGTGAAGACCAGGACCAGTTATCCCAGACGGCGTAAGCGCCTTTACTCACCGCTCCTCTGGACCGCTGACCCCAAAATAGCTCAGTCTCTAGTTTACCTCCGGAATTCACATGTGTGCACTCGATGGTCTCCTCGGCAAAACTTCAAAGAGGCGTCCTACTATGCAGGAGGGGGCGTGTCGTGCGTGCTTCAGCGTTTCGAATCCATACGCTGATCCTAATCGGCTATCGAAAACAGAGTTCCCATGAACCGGCTTCGGAGCTTAAAGTCCCAGACCTGCTGCTGCTGCCCGGAGTAATTGTAGTAAAGTAGAAAAAAGTTGCAAGCAGCGGTCTTAAAAGCAAATAGTCTTTATTGAAATATAGGATAAAAACACTCCATGAAATGGCACAAATGCATGCACAACATTAGTCCGCTAACATGTTTCGGCCAGGGGCCGTAATCATAGCTAATGGACTTAGCACCTGTGTACCTTAAAAAGCACCAGGATAACCCTGATTGGGTAAAAACAAAATCTCACATTGTGATGCTAATTTAACTCTTTGAGTACTTTTACAAAGAAATGTTATATTTCAATTCAGAGTTTTCTTATTACAAAGAGCCTGTCACTAGAAAACCTACCAATAACATGAATGAATATACACAAAAACATATATGACAGCAGAATTATCTAATGAAAACTAATCAAAAGGATTTAAACAATAAATCTAACTATGGACTAAACCGCTAAAAATGCACACCATAGAAAGCAACTACCTACCAACTAAATTGTGTAACATTTGAAATATAGTACAATATGTAGCGATACACATGTAGAGTTGCTAAAGAAAATACATAACATTATATAATCATAAGCTCTAAACAGTTACACTGTTTCTGTTTCAATGGTGGCAAAAAGCATTACAAAACCAACAAAGATTTAATGTAATCAAAAATGAATAGTAAAAGTTTCCTAATCTGTCATGTTATTGTAATCAGAGACATGCTATTGGATGGGGAATAAAAATAATACTATTAATCTAAAATAAACTAGAAAAGAGGGAACATAATATTTAGAACACTTATTCAAGTGGCTGGATGATGTATTATGTATTACCTAAGCACTATTCTATTTTAATTTAGGAATGTAAACAAGATTCGTTTGTCACCAAATAACCCCTGTATTGCCGTCTGAGTGATATTCTCCTTGTGGAGTATTCAACGGTAGGGCTAGTGAATACCTAGCCCCCAAGGGGAAATGTAGGAAAGAAAAGTTCTATATATTAAGAGAACGATTCAGTGGAGGCATAAAAAATGTCAATATTGCAGAAATGCACGGCAATGGATACAATAAATTCCATTACATCATATTATATTTACTCTACAATATAATAAACCATTATATTGTTGCTTTGTTGTTATAATAGGGTCAAGCGCAACTGCACACTACCTGATAAATATACAGAACAATCAAAAGATTTGACAAACAGATTAAAGAGTAGAGGGTATAGTTCCCATGTCATCAAAAAAGCAAGAAATCAGGTTGATGCGCTTGATAGGAAGCAAACTTTGGATACAAAAAGTAATGCTCTCAGTCTATCTGAGGAACATCACAAAGGAGTAACCTTTGTTACAGAATACAGTCAGGAATATCATGACATTTGCAGAATAGTGAAAAAACACTTCTCTTTTCTTGCTGCAGATGACAAATTGGAGAACTGTGTCTCCAAGGGATTGCGGTGTTCCTATAGGAAAACAAGCACTTTAGGTAACATGTTGTCACCATCAGTCTTACCCAAAACCGATACACGACAGAGCTCCTGGCTTACACATAGGGGCATTTTCAAATGTCACAACAAATGTAGGGTGTGTGAGTTTGTCCTCCCTGCGGATAATATTAAATCAGAGGTGACAGGTGAAAGGTTCCCCATACAAACATGTCTAAAGTGCACCTCCACATATGTGGTCTATGTCCTCAGTTGTACCCAATGTCATTTACAGTACGTGGGACTTACTACAACAGAGGTTAAGGTGCGCATACGTAATCATCTGTCAACTATACAGGCAGGTACGGCATCCACACCTTTGGTGCAGCATTTTGCTAAATACCATCGTAGCAGTGTCAATACACTGAAATGGCAGGCTATTGAAAGAGTTACCTGTCCACCAAGGGGAGGGGATAGGGATAGGTTGCTGCAGAAGAGGGAAATGTTTTGGATCTTCAGACTCCAGACCCGTGTACCCACTGGCCTGAACTCCGAGTATGATCTAATTAATTATTGGCAATGAGAGAGATTTTTTGCCATGGGTTACGTTCCCTTTTCTGCGGCACCAGTTTCTCTCCCCTATTATTGTTATTATAACAACAAAGCAACAATATAATGGTTTATTATATTGTAGAGTAAATATAATATGATGTAATGGAATTTATTGTATCCATTGCCGTGCATTTCTGCAATATTGACATTTTTTATGCCTCCACTGAATCGTTCTCTTAATATATAGAACTTTTCTTTCCTACATTTCCCCTTGGGGGCTAGGTATTCACTAGCCCTACCGTTGAATACTCCACAAGGAGAATATCACTCAGACGGCAATACAGGGGTTATTTGGTGACAAACGAATCTTGTTTACATTCCTAAATTAAAATAGAATAGTGCTTAGGTAATACATAATACATCATCCAGCCACTTGAATAAGTGTTCTAAATATTATGTTCCCTCTTTTCTAGTTTATTTTAGATTAATAGTATTATTTTTATTCCCCATCCAATAGCATGTCTCTGATTACAATAACATGACAGATTAGGAAACTTTTACTATTCATTTTTGATTACATTAAATCTTTGTTGGTTTTGTAATGCTTTTTGCCACCATTGAAACAGAAACAGTGTAACTGTTTAGAGCTTATGATTATATAATGTTATGTATTTTCTTTAGCAACTCTACATGTGTATCGCTACATATTGTACTATATTTCAAATGTTACACAATTTAGTTGGTAGGTAGTTGCTTTCTATGGTGTGCATTTTTAGCGGTTTAGTCCATAGTTAGATTTATTGTTTAAATCCTTTTGATTAGTTTTCATTAGATAATTCTGCTGTCATATATGTTTTTGTGTATATTCATTCATGTTATTGGTAGGTTTTCTAGTGACAGGCTCTTTGTAATAAGAAAACTCTGAATTGAAATATAACATTTCTTTGTAAAAGTACTCAAAGAGTTAAATTAGCATCACAATGTGAGATTTTGTTTTTACCCAATCAGGGTTATCCTGGTGCTTTTTAAGGTACACAGGTGCTAAGTCCATTAGCTATGATTACGGCCCCTGGCCGAAACATGTTAGCGGACTAATGTTGTGCATGCATTTGTGCCATTTCATGGAGTGTTTTTATCCTATATTTCAATAAAGACTATTTGCTTTTAAGACCGCTGCTTGCAACTTTTTTCTACTTTACTACAATTACTCCGGGCAGCAGCAGCAGGTCTGGGACTTTAAGCTCCGAAGCCGGTTCATGGGAACTCTGTTTTCGATAGCCGATTAGGATCAGCGTATGGATTCGAAACGCTGAAGCACGCACGACACGCCCCCTCCTGCATAGTAGGACGCCTCTTTGAAGTTTTGCCGAGGAGACCATCGAGTGCACACATGTGAATTCCGGAGGTAAACTAGAGACTGAGCTATTTTGGGGTCAGCGGTCCAGAGGAGCGGTGAGTAAAGGCGCTTACGCCGTCTGGGATAACTGGTCCTGGTCTTCACTCTTTATGTTCGAAATTTGAAGGTACCGCATACTCTGTTTCTGACCGCTTTCTTGTACCCCCTAAGCCTCCGGTTTTCTGAAGCACACTCTGTCTCTGATATGTCTATTGATATCTACATAGGCGTTTATAGGGGGCCAGCCGGGCTGTTTTAAGAGGTTCAAAGCAATTTATGTACACATATATTCTCTAAAGGTTTATTGCTTTGATACAGAGAACGTATATTTACCGGACTTTGTTTTTGTCTGCAAGACAACTAATTTGGAAAGGGCAGTAACAGTGACTTTTACCTTTGGCTTGTTTATTTAGGTGCTTAGCCTGGTTGCACCTTTCTGTTTCTGTCCAATTTACAGAGCTGTCCTTTCTCTCCATGGAGGTCACTAATTTTTATTCATTGTTGCCTGTCACGGAAAGGGACTATCCTACACTAGAAATTGAGAGGATCTTTTCTACTGATAAATCCAATTATTCATTGTCCACCTTATTTGAAGATATGGAAAAGCTTTTGATAAGGGAACACAAACTACAGTGGGACATTTGGACTTTGGAAACATACATTAAACTTAAAATTATACCACGTGGTCTGAGATTGAATAAATTTCCCACGTTTGATGTCACTGATGTAGATTTTATTAGTACATGGAATGATATTTTGTCTGATTGTTCTACACGCCTAATGCTATTATTAATTTCATATAAATCAAATGTTCTGAAAGCTATTAGAGGAGAGATAGAGCTCTTACAGACAGAAATGAACTCAAGACAGCTGGAGACTAGCTTCGCCAAATTTGATGGTATTCTTAAAATAACAGTTGCACAGGTGAAAAAAGCAGTCCTTGAAACTAAACAAACTAAATTTATAAGGGATCAGACAGACTATAATAGCAACATTGTATATACATGGAAAAAGGCAGACAATAGATCAAGAAGACAATCTAGAGGTAGATCCAGAAATAGACGGAACGGTAGTAGGAATAGAAACACTAATAATGATCAAGGGGCTGTACACAATACAGAAACCAAGAGAGTGACATATTCTGACACTGACTTTGAGTCAGGGGATGATAATGGGGCTTCGAGTGGTGATGAACCACCAAGAAGCATACTTAAAAATACCAAACAAAATTCATCACAACAGGCAGTCTGCGAGGCTACTGGCTCTGGTCACCATCAGATACAAGCAGTGACACCTAAGACTAAACTTGCTGAACCTAAAGGTTCCTCTACAAAGTATGTTGATAACAGTACAACAGTACCACAAACAGTTATATCTGATGATGATCAACGCCAGATAGAGCAGGTTTTTCGTCTTCCTCCACAGCGCACAGGGATAGGACAAACAGGTCAGGACCACTACCAATTGAGAGGTCAAAGAGGCAGGAAGAAATACAAATAACTAATGTAAATAATGTGATAAATTTATCAGGATTCACTTTAACAGACCCACAAATCTCTCTACTTAGTCATGGCTTGAATTTTGCTCCTACTAATCATTTCAATGTATTTAACACTATTCTTGATGTGAATAAACTTATACGTAATATGACTCTTCAGAGGCATTTTTTCACAGAATCCCAACAGTCCACACAAGGGGATAGCCTTAATTCCCAGCCAATGCAACTTACACATACCCCTAAGCTAAATAGGTTTAATTTTGGTGAAACATGTGATTTAATCAATTTGGAGAGTTTGTCACACGACTCTTTATCACTAACCAATAAACAAAGTATTAATGCTGTTAGTGGTTTTCAAAACAAATCGGAATTTTACCCTATTCACAATAGAGGTTCCACCCTAGAAACTTTCTTTAAGCGAGTGGAACGAGACTTGATTAAACTCAAAGATTCAGTTGCCTACCAGACCCCCAATTTGTCTAGGTCTGAGAGAGTGGCTCTTAAGGAGCTCCAAGAGAACAAAAACATTGTTATACGCTCAGCCGATAAGGGGGGCTCTGTCGTGGTTTTGAACAAGACTGACTATGTAAATGAGGCACTACGCCAGCTTAACAATGTAGAGGATTATATCCCCCTTGACAGGGATCCTACCACTACATTTAAGAAAGATCTATTGGACATTTTGGACGATGGGCTGGAGGAAGGGCACTACGATCAAAAAACCTTTGAATTTCTAGTGGTGGATCATCCAGTTGTGCCCATTTTCCATCATTTGCCCAAAGTCCATAAGTCCCTGACAGAAGTCAGGGGTCGTCCAATAGTGAGTGGTATTAATTCTCTGTTGGAACATGTGTCACAATGGGTTGATAGTATTCTACAACCACTTGTTAAGAACCTACATAGTTACATCCAGGATACGAAGGATGTAATAATGATTCTGGACAAACTTAAGTGGAACAGTGCTTGCTATAAATGGGCAACTATTGATGTGGTAGCATTGTACTCCTCGATCCCTCATGAGGAGGGCCTTACAGCGGTTGGTTTTTTTCTGGAACATTATTCTGATTTTTCAGAGGACTTTCGGTGCTTCATACTCAGAGTATTAAAGTTTTTGCTAACTCACAATTATTTTTCTTTTGAGGACAGGTTCTATCTCCAGAGACGTGGGACAGCTATGGGGGCCAAGTTTGCCCCCTCCTATGCCAACCTCTTTATGGGTTGGTGGGAGCTGTCCCACGTCTTTGGAGATGGAAATTCCTACAGACATCTAATTTGTTTTTATGTTCGCTTTATTGATGATCTCCTTCTTGTATGGAAGGGGAGCACAATGCAGTTCACATCTTTTGCGGCATATTTGAATTCCAATAATATTGGAATTAAGTTTACCTATGAACTGAGTGAAAATGAAATAAACTTTTTGGACATCACTATTAAGGGTATGGATGATGGAAGGGTGATTACTGAGATTTTTAGGAAACCCATAGCAGGAAATACACTCCTCCATGCGAGTAGTTGTCACCCAAGACACGTACCCTATGCGGTAGCCAAGGGACAGTTCACTAGGGTCAAGCGCAACTGCACACTACCTGATAAATATACAGAACAATCAAAAGATTTGACAAACAGATTAAAGAGTAGAGGGTATAGTTCCCATGTCATCAAAAAAGCAAGAAATCAGGTTGATGCGCTTGATAGGAAGCAAACTTTGGATACAAAAAGTAATGCTCTCAGTCTATCTGAGGAACATCACAAAGGAGTAACCTTTGTTACAGAATACAGTCAGGAATATCATGACATTTGCAGAATAGTGAAAAAACACTTCTCTTTTCTTGCTGCAGATGACAAATTGGAGAACTGTGTCTCCAAGGGATTGCGGTGTTCCTATAGGAAAACAAGCACTTTAGGTAACATGTTGTCACCATCAGTCTTACCCAAAACCGATACACGACAGAGCTCCTGGCTTACACATAGGGGCATTTTCAAATGTCACAACAAATGTAGGGTGTGTGAGTTTGTCCTCCCTGCGGATAATATTAAATCAGAGGTGACAGGTGAAAGGTTCCCCATACAAACATGTCTAAAGTGCACCTCCACATATGTGGTCTATGTCCTCAGTTGTACCCAATGTCATTTACAGTACGTGGGACTTACTACAACAGAGGTTAAGGTGCGCATACGTAATCATCTGTCAACTATACAGGCAGGTACGGCATCCACACCTTTGGTGCAGCATTTTGCTAAATACCATCGTAGCAGTGTCAATACACTGAAATGGCAGGCTATTGAAAGAGTTACCTGTCCACCAAGGGGAGGGGATAGGGATAGGTTGCTGCAGAAGAGGGAAATGTTTTGGATCTTCAGACTCCAGACCCGTGTACCCACTGGCCTGAACTCCGAGTATGATCTAATTAATTATTGGCAATGAGAGAGATTTTTTGCCATGGGTTACGTTCCCTTTTCTGCGGCACCAGTTTCTCTCCCCTATTATTGTTATTATAACAACAAAGCAACAATATAATGGTTTATTATATTGTAGAGTAAATATAATATGATGTAATGGAATTTATTGTATCCATTGCCGTGCATTTCTGCAATATTGACATTTTTTATGCCTCCACTGAATCGTTCTCTTAATATATAGAACTTTTCTTTCCTACATTTCCCCTTGGGGGCTAGGTATTCACTAGCCCTACCGTTGAATACTCCACAAGGAGAATATCACTCAGACGGCAATACAGGGGTTATTTGGTGACAAACGAATCTTGTTTACATTCCTAAATTAAAATAGAATAGTGCTTAGGTAATACATAATACATCATCCAGCCACTTGAATAAGTGTTCTAAATATTATGTTCCCTCTTTTCTAGTTTATTTTAGATTAATAGTATTATTTTTATTCCCCATCCAATAGCATGTCTCTGATTACAATAACATGACAGATTAGGAAACTTTTACTATTCATTTTTGATTACATTAAATCTTTGTTGGTTTTGTAATGCTTTTTGCCACCATTGAAACAGAAACAGTGTAACTGTTTAGAGCTTATGATTATATAATGTTATGTATTTTCTTTAGCAACTCTACATGTGTATCGCTACATATTGTACTATATTTCAAATGTTACACAATTTAGTTGGTAGGTAGTTGCTTTCTATGGTGTGCATTTTTAGCGGTTTAGTCCATAGTTAGATTTATTGTTTAAATCCTTTTGATTAGTTTTCATTAGATAATTCTGCTGTCATATATGTTTTTGTGTATATTCATTCATGTTATTGGTAGGTTTTCTAGTGACAGGCTCTTTGTAATAAGAAAACTCTGAATTGAAATATAACATTTCTTTGTAAAAGTACTCAAAGAGTTAAATTAGCATCACAATGTGAGATTTTGTTTTTACCCAATCAGGGTTATCCTGGTGCTTTTTAAGGTACACAGGTGCTAAGTCCATTAGCTATGATTACGGCCCCTGGCCGAAACATGTTAGCGGACTAATGTTGTGCATGCATTTGTGCCATTTCATGGAGTGTTTTTATCCTATATTTCAATAAAGACTATTTGCTTTTAAGACCGCTGCTTGCAACTTTTTTCTACTTTACTATATATATATACAGATATATATGGAAATATATATTTAAAAAAAAATCTGCATTTTCTTCTAAGTCTATAATATCCCAGAGGGGGATATATAAAGGCGCGCTGTAAAAGAAAGTATATTTGAGAAACACAATAATAGCTAATGGATGTGTTATGAGACGGAACTACCGTATTCGGCTCTCAAGATCTAGCCGTAACAGCTAATGTTCATATGGTGTATTCTCAGCCGATAGTTCTTTGGCAAAGGCAGCTCCTCCTGGTTCCAGAGAGCGGGGATAACACTGTTAAAAGATACAAATAGAAAGAGGGCGCCACATAGCGTGATAACGTTTCATCAATGTGTTTGTGGGCTGAAAGGTAATGCGCTTACCATAATCTGTGGCACTGTACTGTGAGCAGTGCAATTTAGCCTGCTAGCACTTAGTCAGTGGCTAGTACACTGCAGATGGATACATCTCCTGAGGATTTCACCTTTTGGTGAAGGCTCTGTAAGCACTTTCAGTCGTAGCCACAAATTTCTTTGTTTAAAAACAGGAACAGTCTGTTTAATTTGTGTGCTTAGCAGCACTGTGATAAAACGAGGTGAACAACACACACATACACTCACATACATTCACATTCATACACTATCACACATCTTCATCATATGAATACACTTGATTGACACAATCGTACACACACACATATACACAAATACACAGATTTAGTTAACAATACTATTATCTACCTTTGCGACCATTATTTTACCAGATCTATCATTATTGATACACATTACACCTTCACCTTTTATATATTTCATTTTCATAGTCCAACATTACATACAGACACAGACCTACATGCACACTTATCGTCCTCATGGATGCATACAATGTATTCGTTCCATCTTGATACACATTGTTTTCTGAAATATGGCCACTAACATACACTATGATCAGATAAATAGCATTGCACAGCTCACATACACATAGTGCTTGACAAATCATTAATTTATCTTTTATACGCAGAGATACATATAGGGTGCACACTCATGGCACATGTGCACATATGTGAGAATGTTTGTATATACTTTTAATTCACAAATCTATATTATTTAAAATGAAATAAGCATACATACAGGTATACCTCACTTTACAGTGCTTCACTTTACAGCGCTTCGCTAATACAGGGCTTTGTGGAACTGGAGTTCAACCTCCAAGGATTTTAAAACAGTGCTGTAATCTTTGTGAGATTGCGAGAAAAGTGACTGGCACCATTTTATTATGCTTAGTTCACTCTGTTTACAGCATTACAGTGCAATCTGTGTCTCAGTGCTATAGTCTGGCAAATTTTACTACAGTGATTGTCACTATTTTACAGGTACAGTATTTATTGAATACTGTGCTGTGCAAGTGTTAAACTAAACTTAGCGCTATTGTACACCTAATATAAGTTAGTTAAAACATGTTTTTTTAAGTTTTTAAACACACTGGCAAGTGAAAAGAAAGCTAAAACTGCCTTTTTTCACTTTAAGGCGGTTTTCACTTTACAGCGGGGCTCTGGTCCCTAACCCGCTGTATGAGCGGGGTATACCTGTATATGTTTTTTACTTCTTTTGGTTTTGGGTATACATACTGTATGCATATGACAATTAATACGGCAACCTTTAGTTGAATATTATATATACACCTCTACATTCATGAAGTTCATCTAAATACATATCAAAATTATTATGAAGGGATAAAAATGTATTATTCATTTTTCATACATATTATAGAAAATATACTAAATTTGTTATGAAGGGCTAAGAAATTTAGAAACTACACCATGGGGACCATAGGTCGACAATTCGAGTAAGACGATTCAAATGTTTTAAAAACAAAATAGAGTGTAAATCCGAAGAGATCAGATTACTTCCAATTACATTTCAGAGATGTTGTACTAATATCTATGTCTGAATACGGAAACCGCTAAGAACGACACACAAACATTAGCACATTTTGAGTTAATATCTTCATAAGAAAATAGAAATAAATATAACTATCACAAAAACAACAAAGGATCAGTTACGACATAGGCACACTTATATATATATGATTATAGGCAAAATTAGATGTGATTTTACTCATCAAAAATAGTTGAAACCCTCTTGACATTTTTATATAAATGATAAGAAAAAACAAAGTGACAACACTATAGAGAGGTCAATATTATTATTATATATATGGCAATATTAATATGGCACCTCTATACTAACGATAGGAATGAGTGAAGTAACAATAATCACAAACAGCTTAAAACCATACAATCATCATAGACAGGTTAAAATCATATAACCATTATGGATAGGTCAAAATTATCATGGCATTTCTATACAAATGACAGAACTGAGAAAAATGACTCGTAGACATAACCATCATAGACTGGTTAGATAATATTCTTTTTTTCAGTAACACTGATATGTATCAAAGGTTAGCTTGCGATTTTTTCTTTTGTTTTTATGTGATCTGTTTTATTTTATTGTAGGTACAATGTAAAATTACTGTTTCATATGTAAAGGCTACGAGCCTGTGATGACTCGTTAGCCGATCTCTATAATATATGTACACAAATATTTATTTGGAGTTTCATTTATTTATGTATAACATTGACTGATTGGGGTTCTGATTGTAACAGCTGTGAGCCCAATTCGGCATCACAGCTGAATATTTTAGGTGATTTTATTGGTTAGAACATGTAGTGACAACTTCCGTTTTAAATTAAACAAATGTGTATATATTGTTACGATTTGTAACTAATTTTATCCGCTTTGTATCTGATGAAACGACCCTTGGAGGTTGAGAAACGCGTCATAATAAAGCTTGTTCATTTTTAACTTTGGAAGTTGTTCACCTCGTTTTATCACAGTGCTGCTAAGCACACAAATTAAACAGACTGTTCCTGTTTTTAAACAAAGAAATTTGTGGCTACGACTGAAGGTGCTTACAGAACCGTCACCAAAAGGTGAAATCCTCAGGAGATGTATCCATCTGCAGTGTACTAGCCACTGACTAAATGCTAGCAGGCGAAATTGCACTGCTCACAGTACAGTGCCACAGATTATGGTAAGCGCATTACCTTTCAGCCCACAAACACATTGATGAAACGTTATCACGCTATGTGGCGCCCTCTTTCTATTTGTATTTTCTTCTAAGTGAAGTACTTTGAATTTAAAATATTTACAATAAATACAAAGTAAAAGACATTAATAAAAATTATTTTAAATGATTTTACAAGTTTTGTTTATATGTTTATAGATGCATGTATATTACATATCTATACATATATTATACCTAAATGCATATTTAAAATAGATACATATATATGCTCATTATAGCCCTTTCCATTCAAATACCTTGTCATATACCATATACCTTTTAACCCTTATATATTTTTTATTATCCCTATAAAGACCCCAACATACCATGTACGTCACCAGCCGTTTCCTTTTTTATAATACCTTGCTATTATACCCTCCCTCCTCCCTTTTGGTCATCGCAAATAGTATTGCGAGACCACGCTATTGATAACTAATTTATATACAGGGTAGTCACTGGTTCTTAAGGGGTTAACATTTCTATGAATAATAGTTATCAGAATCTGCATATATATAAATGTAACACTTTATTTTAATTTACTTATGTTGTGTTAATGCACATTTTGTTTACGCCTTGCACTTTACGCTAGATCTTCAGTCGAGCTATCTGGACGAGCGCAAATTATGTTTGTGCTTGAGCTCACCTGTTTGCTTCGAACTTGTATTGCATGCGCAAGTTAGCACGGTCATGATATTGCTTATTGCGACCCATGCTAACTTTAGTGTGCCACTGTAATCTAGCCCTATATTGTTAGGTTGTTTTTTTAAATATTATTAAAAATATTCATTAGAAAAAAATATTGATTTTAAAGGGACATGAAACCCAAAAAAATTCTATCAATATTCAGATAGAGAATACAATTATAAACAACTTTCCAATGTACTTCTATTATTTAATTAGCTTCCTTCTCTTGTTATCATTTGCTGAAAGGTTTATCTAGAAAAGTTCATGAGCAGCAGATAAACTAGGTTCTATCTGTTGATTGGTGGATGCATATATATATATTGAATGTGATTGGCTCACCCATGTGTTCAGTTAGAAACTAGTAGTGCATTACTGCTCCTTCAACAAATTATACCAAGAGACTGAAACAGATTAGATAATAGAAGTAAATTAGGCCTAGATTTGGAGTTTGGCGTTAGCCGTGAAAACCAGCATTAGAGGCTCCTAACGCTGGTTTTAGGCTAACTCTGGTATTTGGAGTCACTCAAAAAAGGGTCTAACGCTCACTTTTCAGCCGCGACTTTTCCATACCGCAGATCCCCTTACGTAAATTGCGTATCCTATCTTTTCAATGGGATTTTTCTAACTCTGGTATTTAGAGTCGTGTCTGAAGTGAGCGTTAGAAATCTAACGACAAAACTCCAGCCGCAGGAAAAAAGTCAGTAGTTAAGAGCTTTCTGGGCTAACGCCGGTTTATAAAGCTCTTAACTACTGTACTCTAAAGTACACTAACACCCATAAACTACCTATGTACCCCTAAACCGAGGTCCCCCCACATCGCCGCCACTCGATTAATTTTTTTTAACCCCTAATCTGCCGACCGCCAACTACGTTATACTTATGTACCCCTAATCTGCTGCCCCTAACACCGCCGACCCCTATATTATATTTATTAACCCCTAACCTGCCCCCCACAACGTCGCCGCCAGCTACCTACACTTATTAACCCCTAATCTGCCGACCGCAAAGCGCCGCCACCTACGTTATCCTTATGTACCCCTAATCTGCTGCCCCTAACACCGCCGACCCCTATATTATATTTATTAACCCCTAATCTGCCCCCCTCAACGTCGCCTCCACCTGCCTACACTTATTAACCCCTAATCTGCCGAGCGGACCGCACAGCTACTATAATAAAGTTATTAACCCCTAATCCGCCTCACTAACCCTATAATAAATAGTATTAACCTCTAATCTGCCCTCCCTAACATCGCCGACACCTAACTTCAATTATTAACCCCTAATCTGCCGACTGGAGCTCACCGCTATTCTAATAAATGTATTAACCCCTAAAGCTAAGTCTAACCCTAACACTAACACCCCCCTAAGTTAAATATAATTTTAATCTAACGAAATTAATTAACTCTTATTAAATAAATTAATCCTATTTAAAGCTAAATACTTACCTGTAAAATAAATCCTAATATAGCTACAATATAACTTATAATTACATTGTAGCTATTTTAGGATTAATATTTATTTTACAGGCAACTTTGTAATTATTTTAACCAGGTACAATAGCTATTAAATAGTTAAGAACTATTTAATAGTTACCTAGTTAAAATAATTACAACATTACCTGTAAAATAAATCCTAACCTAAGTTACAATTAAACCTAACACTATACTATCATTAAATTAATTAAATAAAATAACTACAATTACCTACAATTAAACCTAACACTACACTATCAATAAATTAATTAAATACAATATCTACAAATAACTACAATGAAATAAACTAACTAAAGTACAAAAAATAAAAAAGAACTAAGTTACAAAAAATAAAGAAATATCTACAAACATAAGAAAAATATTACAACAATTTTAAACTAATTACACCTACTCTAAGCCCCCTAATAAAACAACAAAGCCCCCCAAAATAAAAAATGCCCTACCCTATTCTAAATTACTAAAGTTAAAAGCTCTTTTACCTTACCAACCTTGAACAGGGTCCTTTGCGGGGCATGCCCCAAGAAGTTCAGCTCTTTTGCCTGTAAAAAAAACATACAATACCCCCCCAACATTACAACCCACCACCCACATACCCCTAATCTAACCCAAACCCCCCTTAAATAAACCTAACACTAAGCCCCTGAAGATCTTCCTACCTTATCTTCACCATAACAGGTTCACCGATCCGTCCTGAAGAGCTCCTCCAATGTCCTGATCCAAGCCCAAGCGGGGGGCTGAAGATGTCCATGATCCGGTAGAAGTCTTCATCCAAGCGGGGAAGAAGAGGTCTTCCATCCGATTGAAGTCTTCATCCAAGCGGGGCAGAAGAGGTCTTCCATCCGATTGAAGTCTTCATCCAGGCGGCATCTTCTATCGACATCCATCTGGAGCGGAGCGGCAGCATCCTGAAGACCTCCGACGCGGAACATCCATCCTGGCCGACGACTGAACGACGAATGACGGTTCCTTTAAATGACGTCATCCAAGATGGCGTCCCTCGAATTCCGATTGGCTGATAGGATTCTATCAGCCAATCGTAATTAAGGTAGGAATATTCTGATTGGCTGATGGAATCAGCCAATCAGATTTAGCTCGCATTCTATTGGCTGATCGGAACAGCCAATAGAATGCAAGCTCAATCTGATTGGCTGATTGGATCAGCCAATCGGATTGAACTTGATTCTGATTGGCTGATTCCATCAGCCAATCAGAATATTCCTTCCTTAGTTCCGATTGGCTGATAGAATCCTATCAGCCAATCGGAATTCGAGGGACGCCATCTTGGATGACGTCATTTAAAGGAACCGTCATTCGTCTTTCAGTCGTCGGCCAGGATGGATGTTCCGCGTCGGAGGTCTTCAGGATGCTGCCGCTCCGCTCCAGATGGATGTCGATAGAAGATGCCGCCTGGATGAAGACTTCAATCGGATGGAAGATCTCTTCTGCCCCGCTTGGATGAAGACTTCAATCGGATGGAAGACCTCTTCTGCCCCGCTTGGATGAAGACTTGTACCGGATCATGGACATCTTCAGACCCCCGCTTGGGCTTGGATCAGGACATCGGAGGAGCTCTTCAGGACGGATCGGTGAACCTGGTATGGTGAAGATAAGGTAGGAAGATCTTCAGGGGCTTAGTGTTAGGTTTATTTAAGGGGGGTTTGGGTTAGATTAGGGTTAGGGTTAGATTGGGTATGTGGGTGGTGGGTTGTAATGTTGGGGGGGGGGTATTGTATGTTTTTTTTACAGGCAAAAGAGCTGAACTTCTTGGGGCATGCCCCGCAAAGGGCCCTGTTCAGGGCTGGTAAGGTAAAAGAGCTTTTAACTTTAGTAATTTAGAATAGGGTAGGGCATTTTTTATTTTGGGGGGCTTTGTTGTTTTATTAGGGGGCTTAGAGTAGGTGTAATTAGTTTAAAATTGTTGTAATATTTTTCTTATGTTTGTAGATATTTTTTTATTTTTTGTAACTTAGTTCTTTTTTATTTTTTGTACTTTAGTTAGTTTATTTCTTTGTAGTTATTCTTAGATATTGTATTTAATTAATGTATTGATAGTGTAGTGTTAGGTTTAATTGTAGGTAATTGTAGGTATTTTATTTAATTAATTAATTTAATGATAGTATAGTGTTAGGTTTAATTGTAACTTAGGTTAGGATTTATTTTACAGGTAATTTTGTAATTATTTTAACTAGGTAACTATTAAATAGTTCTTAACTATTTAATAGCTATTGTACCTGGTTAAAATAATTACAAAGTTGCCTGTAAAATAAATATTAATCCTAAAATAGCTACAATGTAATTATAATTTATATTGTAGCTATATTAGGGTTTATTTTACAGGTAAGTATTTAGCTTTAAATAGGAATAATTTATTTAATAAGAGTTAATTAATTTCGTTAGATTAAAATTATATTTAATTTAGGGGGGTGTTAGTGTTAGGGTTAGACTTAGCTTTAGGGATTAATACATTTATTAGAATAGTGGTGAGCTCCGGTCGGCAGATTAGGGGTTAATAATTGAAGTTAGGTGTCGGCGATGTTAGGGAGGGCAGATTAGGGGTTAATACTATTTATTATAGGGTTAGTGAGGCGGATTAGGGGTTAATAACTTTATTATAGTAGAGCTCAGGTCCGCTCGGCAGATTAGGGATTAATAAGTGTAGGCAGGTGGAGGCGACGTTGTGGGGGGCAGATTAGGGGTTAATAAATATAATATAGGGGTCGGCGATGTTAGGGCAGCAGATTAGGGGTACATAAGGATAATGTAAGTAGCGGCGGTTTACGGAGCGGCAGATTAGGGGTTAATAATAATATGCAGGGGTCAGCGATAGCGGGGTTGGCAGAATAGGGGTTAATAAGTGTAAGGTTAGGGGTGTTTAGACTCGGGGTACAAGTTAGAGTGTTAGGTGCAGACGTAGGAAGTGTTTCCGCATAGCAAACAATGGGGCTGCGTTAGGAGCTGAACGCGGCTTTTTTGCAGGTGTTTTTTTTCAGCTCAAACAGCCCCATTGTTTTCTATGGGGGAATCGTGAACGAGCACGTTTTTGAGGCTGGCCGCTTGCGTAAGCAACTCTGGTATCGAGAGTTGAAGCTGCGTTAAAAATGCTCTACGCTCCTTTTTTGGAGCCTAACGCAGCCTTTATGTGGACTCTCAATACCAGAGTTATTTTTATGGTGCGGCCAGAAAAAAGCCGGCGTTAGCTACACGGGTCCTTACCGACAAAACTCTAAATCTAGGCCTTAGAAAGTTGTTTAAAATTGTATTCTCTATCTGAATCATGAAAGAAAAAATGTGGGTTTCATGTCCCTTTAAGTATTTGTTTTAGCTAATTTTTAAACCAAACATTATTTATTATTTAGGCATTTAGTTTATTTGCACTAAATACATTTTAATAAGGGCAAATACTAATATCTTGTAATTTTAATTATATAGTGTATAAAATAATAATAATAATTATATATAAAATAATATTGTTTATGAAAATGGTCTAATTCTATTTGACACCACAGAAAAACTAATTCCATTTTGTTATGTCCTGATCAGAGCCTCATTATTTTTTTTTTTGTATAAATGTATATAAAACATTTATTTTAATATCCTTTTTAGACATTAAAGGGACAGTATACTCTAAAATATTTTTTCCTTAATGTATTTTCAATGACTTGTTATAGCTGCAGAGTATAAATGAAGACTCCTGGGGCACAGTGGCGCAGGCGGACTTTGGTGGCCTCTTCCGCTATCCCCATCCCACAATCTTCATCATTGGCGGAGCCCATCTTCATCCATCCTCCATGACACTGAGGGCTATATTTGAGGCAGCGAAGGTGGCATCTTCTGCCACCTCCATATTGCACATTTTCTGTTAATCCAATAAACTCATTTCACTACTGAAATATTACTGTGTCCTTCAATTATTTGATGGATCAAAATAAAATTGATGATCCAAACACCCAATTATTTATAAATGAAAATCATGGAAATTGTCAGGGGTGCCTGAATGTTTGCATGCAACTGTATGTATATATATATATATATATATATATATATATATATATATATATATATTCCTCGTTTGCAAGAAGGCACTCACTGGTCTTAGTAGAAAACAACTTTTAATTCATATGTTTAAAAAGCAAATACATCCATAACGTTTCGATGTCGTTATGACATCTTTGTCAAATGTTCTGCTAACATCGACAATACAGGACAATCATGTTCCCAAAGTAGAAAATCGCCAGCATAAACATTTAATATATGTTTATGTCACAGGAGTCAATATAATTATATTACGTATTTGCATAACAGGCATGCAGTTAAGGAGATCTATAATATTAATTATACTGTCTTTAATTACATTAGAAATAATAAAACACAACAAGTATGTCAGGGTTTTTTCCCTGCTGTGTTTGCCATGTGCTGCTGGCAGCCATTTTACTCACCTCTCTTGCTGACTCTGGTGCATACTGTGTGAAGCTGCTCATTTCCTGCACTTCCTTTTATGACCAGACTGGTGTACATCATCAGTGTGAGACAGAATGCAGTCTCAGAATTGTGATGTCATCACTTATTATTTAAAGGGCCTCTGTTCAGTATGCTTTGCCCTTGAGTTGTCTCAGACCTGTTTGTGAGAACTCCTGTGTATTACCTTGCTGTCTGACGTCCCTCCTGGTTCCTGATCCCTGGATTGTTCCTGACTCTGCTGTTCTCCTTGTTCCTGATTCTGGCTCATCTGACAACTTGCTTTGGCTCCTGACTCGGCTCGTCTGACTATTCGCTTTGGCTCCTGACTCGGCTCGTCTGACTACCAGCTCTGGTTTTGATTCCTGGCTTGTTATTTGTCTTGTGGACTTTTTATTATTTTTTGCTATTGATAAAGGTGTGATTATTTTTGCACTTCTCATCTCAGTCTGATTCCTGGCACCCTGACAAAGTAGCATTAATCACATTTTAATTTATTTGCAAATATTTAAACTTTATGCATTGAAATAACAATGCCTTATTTAAATATTGAATATTTATGTGTAGGGCCTTAGTTTACGCAGTTAGTTTTTGGTTATGGCAGATTAGGGGTCAATGTTTAAATGATAAGCATAGCCATGTAAAATGCATATTGTTTAAATTATTGTAGATATCTTTAAAGAGATTTTTAATGTTTGATTAATATTATTTGAAACGTTAACATACATTTATAAATATATATTTATGTTTGAAATAATATCACGCAACCATTAAATCCCTTTTAATATATCCAATTCTTGCAAATAATGTACATTGTACAATGCATATTTTGTCATGGAAATGAGGTAAACGCCAGAAGAACGTCAAAACCTTCTTAGGCTATCTGAGCTCCTTTAACTCAGTGACACCCCGGAATCGTGCCCTGGATAGCCGTCAGAGGCTGACCGCCGTAGCACTGGCTAATCCTCCTTGGGCATTATGGGCTCCTGGAACTCAGTGATGGACCGAAATTGTGACCGGAGCTCAATTCCGATCCAGCACTGGTTCAGGAGCCCGTATAGTCAAGCAGGTTTTGCCAGTGCCGCTGACTTTTTTACAACATCTCTGAGACAAATTTTTTAAACATTTATCATAACTTTAGTTACATAGCTATATAATTATAATAAGCTTTATCAGTTATAGTATAGTTTATTATAGTTAGTTATTTTTTGACATTAGGCAGTTAGATGGGCATTACAGGGGAGTGTTGTTTAGACATTACATAAGTGTAGGTGGAATTAGGGCTTTAGCTAGGCATTCCTGTGTTGTGTAGGTTAGGCATGACGTAGCTGTAGGTGGTCAGGGGGAGTTAGCTGGGCAGTGTAGGGGGAGTGTTAGTTAGCAGTAACATAGGTGTAGGCAGTCAGAGGGAGTTAGCTGGGCAGTGCAGGGGGAGTGTAGCTTAGGTGTGATGCAGATATAGGCATTTGGGGGGAGTTAGCAGGGTGTGCTACTGGGAGTAGCCTGCATTGTGTTTGGACACATTGAAAAAACATACATACACACACGCAAACAGACACTATCACACCTTGTATGCAATACCAGATCTATGTTTTTTCTATAAAACTCATTATTTACTGTAGTATCCCAAATTTCTATTGTTCATGTTGCCCTGAATTTGAAAGGTAGTGACTTGTTTATTGCTCTATGCCGAGCAAGGATATAGGTATAGGAGGAAGCTGACAGTAGCAAGATAAAAAAAAAGGTAGAATTATGTTGTAAAAGATGAGGCTTCACATCAGTAACCTCTGCATCATTGATATTTATAGTGAAAAACAGAGATATTTAGAAAAGGGTGCATGCCCACTCTATTTTCACACAGCAAATTCTTGTACATCAAAATAATGGCCATAGTTAATAAACCTCACTGCTTTTTTAGTTGAAAAGCTACAGAATCTTGACCTGGTGTTCTTGACTCCTTCCAAAAAAAGTTACCGTTTATCCCTTTTTTGTAAGAATATTCAGATGGATAATTGGGCTGTGATGCTGACGAGGTTAGCTAATCAGTTTCCCGACTGTCCGTCAATGTTTTGAACATCTGGACCTTAGAGAGAAAAATGGAAAATTATAATTATATTAGTTGTCTCTCCTACACCTAACCTGGGGGGTCTATTTAACAAGGGCCGAATGTCCCCTGTTCCCCTTGTTTCCGCACGAGCCTTCAGGCTTGCCAGAAACAGGAGTTAAGAAGCAGTGGTCTTAAGACCGCTGCTCTTAAACTCATACGCTGCCTCTGAGGCGGCGTATAGCAATCCGCCCGATCATGAACGTTAGGGCTGTTTGACACCCCCTGCTAGCGAATCTGCAGGGGGTGGTATTGCACCGGCAGTTCACAAGAACTGCTGGTGCAATGATAAATGCAGACAGCGTATGCTGTCGGCATTTATTGATGTGCAGAGGACATGGTTCTCTATAGCGGATCATGTCTGTCCGCACATATATAAATAGACCCCCTGGAGTGTAATTTCCTATGCTGGTTTTGTTTACATTGACTGTCAATAGTCTAGCAGTATAGAAATTTTCAGTATAGGTGGGGATAACACAGATTAATTCAGCTATTTCAAATGCTGAAATAAGGGTAAAGGAGCTACTTGTTTTGTGTTTTTTTTTCTTTGTACAGATCAAGAAATTCAAACAAACAGGTTTGTTGAATTTAACTACATAATTACAAAAAAATACCTTGAGGAATTGATTATGAGTAAGAACTCAAATGGACTATTTATTTTTCTCTGTAAAACAGTATAACTCATATACGTATCTCATTTATTTAATACCAGTTTTAAGATACACACTGGTTTATGTATTCTATCACAGCTGATAAGCTTATCAACACTGTTTTTAACTGACACGTTTTCCTTTTTTCTAAAGAAAATCTTTTAAGATTATTTATTTGACAAACTTTCCAAATATATCCTTATATGCATAGTTGCCAACATTTAAAAAACAAATTCCAGGGACACTTTGCAGCAGAGCAAGCAAGCGGGTTACTGGAGTATTGACGACCTACTGTTCAACTGCTCCACCCACTCAGTTCTGCAATCAAAACACACCCATTTGAAAGTAATAGTATAATTTAGACTTATCCATAGTTTATTATACAGATTACAGCACCAAGCTCTTACACCTACCCAGTCTCTGGAACACATTCTGGGCATATGGTTATTTTTACAACACAGCATAAAAATTAGAAAGACAAATAATATGTGAACCCATTCAATAATAATAACAATATTCCATTAGGAATGAATTATATTTAAATAATACACTATATCTATTTATCATCTATCTATCTGTATATATGTATGTGTGTGTATGTGTGTGTGCATATATATATATATATATATATATATATAGATAGATAGATAGATAGATAGATAGATAGATAGATAGATAAATGCAAACAACAAATGTTGTGCAAAAGAGATTTTCAGGGACATTTTCAGGGACAAAAAAAATCCAGGGACATACAACAAAATCCAGGGACTGTCCCTGGAAATCAGGGACTGTTGGCAACTATGTATATGTTTGTTTGTTTTATGTTGGGTTTTTTTTATATTGCAGTACAATCTGAATGCATTAAAACTGTATTGACAATTAGAGTATTCTTTTTTATTATTTAGGCAAACATCATGCTAATGGATAATCAGACAACAACCATGGAGTTCCATATACTAGCGTTTGCCACCCAGAAAAAAAAGCAACCTTTTCTTTTAATTATTTTCTTCTTCATTTACATTACTGGACTTATAGGAAATCTAACCATAATTCTACTGGTTTCTATAGATACTAACTTACATACGCCCATGTATATTTTTCTAGGAAACTTATCTATTATTGACGTCTGTTTTCCTACTGTCTCTCTTCCAAAGTTGATGGATATTTTAATAACTGGATATAACTCACTATCATTCAGACAGTGCCTAACACAGACATACTTTACTCTTGTCTTTTCAAGCACTGAGGTTGTCCTGTTGTCCTTCATGGCTTATGATCGTTACCTTGCTATCTGTAACCCATTAAGCTATCATGTTTTGATGAATAACAAAAAATGTGTCATGATTTCTTTAGCCCTTTGGATAGCTGGATGTGCGAATTCATTTCTTCTTACTGGTTTTGCTTCCAAGTTGTCATTTTGTAAGTCAACAAGTCTTCGGCAGTTCTATTGTGACATTAAAGCTTTAACAAATATTTCATGTGACAACACAGTATTACACAAAATAATATCTGTAGATGCAGTTATATTTGTAGTTTTCCCATTCTTATTGAGTTTATCTTCTTATATCAAAATAATTATTAGTATTGTAAATATGAAGTCAATAAGTAGTAAAAGAAAAGCCTTCTCCACTTGTATATCCCACCTCACTGTCCTACTAATGTTTTACGGGACTATTGTATGTGTATACATGGGGTCATATTCGGAACAAGCAGTGGAAATGGACCAGGTGTTCTCTGTATTGTACACAGCAGTGACTCCCATGTTAAACCCTTTAATATACAGTCTAAGGAACAGAGATGTAAAGAAAGCATTGATCGGTATTTTGCCAGCTAATTGCAAATGTAAGAAGCTTAGCACTAAAGAAGCATTTGCTTAAAGCTTTCACTATTACTTTTGTTTAAAGATTAAACAATTATGCATAAACATCAGCATGTGTCCGTTACATGGCTGTTATTTTTTCTTTTATATGTATGTATATATTTAACATATAATTTATTTTAATAAAACTTTTTTATATGTACCTTTACCTAAACAATTTTTCATGAATAAAACATATAATGCATTATCAACGATGCAAACTGCATCTTTTGAAAGGTTTATAAAATAGATCTCTTACATATTGCAACATATTAAATGAAAACAAAATATTTTGATGTTTAAAACTATATGTTTGCATTTATTTAAATATGATTGCTGGAAATACTTTTGTATGCTTAGGCTGCATATTTCCCAAGACTTTGGATATAGCCTAATCCATTTATTTGAATATTTACAACACTCTGAATATCTAATTATTTAGAAGCTAAAATAATTCATTGTTGCCTTAAAAGTGTAGCCATTTAATCCCAGACCAAATGCAGTTATCACATCCATATTTTCAAAATAGGGACCACACGCACACACACACACAACTACGTACGTACGTACGTACGTACGTACGTACGTACATAAACATACACATACACACATAGACATATACACACACATACACACTCTCATACCTTGTATGCCATACCAGATGTAGGGGTTTTCCATGAAACTTATTATTTATTGTAGTACCCCAAATTTCTATTGTTCAAGTTCCTCTGAATTTGAAAAGTAGTGACTTGTTTTTCTATGTTTAGTATCTATGCAGAGCAAGGGTATCAGTATAGAAGGAAGCTGACAGTAGCAAGATAATAAAAAAAAATAAAGGTTGAAATATATTATTTAAACATTCTAAAAAAAACTTGTGTTATGTAATTTATGTTTTAAAATAATTTGTTTGAGAACTGACTGAAACTTGCAAAAGCAAACTTTGTAGCTCTTGCAGAGCAGCCTCACATGAGCAAGTCTGAAAACAGAGATGGTGGATTAAAATAATCATGGCCTTATCCAACCAGGGTGATTGACGGCCTCTGCTCCTGCATGGTTGCAAGAGATCAGGAGGAGGTTTTGCACAGGTGTCTGCTCCTACATTGAAAACTATGGAACACTCAATACTGCCTTGCCACAAACTCAGGCGGACAGGTTACCTAGTTGTTCATTGATAAATCAAGCCCTTTCCATGCTGTTCAAAGTGACTACAATGTATGAGTATCATTAAATTGCTCATGGAGTAAAAGTGAGAGACACATTTATAAAGACATGCAGTGCAGTGAGGCAAAAAAGAAAACAGAGAGATTTAGAAAAGGGTACATGCCCCCACCATTTTTACACAGCAAATTCTTGTAGATTGAAATAATGGCCATAGTTAATAAACCTCACTTTTTCTATAGTTGAAAAGCTACAGCATCTTGACCTGGTGTTCTTGACTCCTTCCAAAAAAGTTATATTACCTCTTATCATAGATGCTGCACTCATGAATCCCCTCATCCCAGTATACACAGGTGGTCAGAGTAACAGTCCCCAGGGGCTTGAAAAACAACAGTACACTGCACCATAAAACTCCCTAGAATAAGGTTTTTCATCAAACAGGCTGCAAGGAGCATATATCTGACCTGGGGTCTAATGTATAGGTTTCAATTATACATTCATCTGGTCTGGGTTCTCATGTGGACATTGAACTGGCATTAATCTAGTTTCTGGTAACACATCTGCTCTGGCGTTTAAGATATGTCAAACACCTAATACAAGGAGGTTCATCTAGTATGAGTTCCAATGTGGACATCCAACTGGCATCAAACTAGTTTTAGGGAGCACTTGTGCTCTTTGGTCATATGTATGGGCTAAAAGTTGGGATAAGAGGGTTTACAGAATATTCATCTGGTTTTGGTTCTCATGTGTACATATATCTGGCAGGAGCACAACTGTTCTAAAGTTCAATGTATGTACAAATAGCTGGTATAATGGGGTTAATTTAATATTCATTTGGTCTGGATTGTGGATATAAAAATAGCTTAAGTTTGATTAGGCAGATAAAATAGGGGATGCAGGGGACATGTATCTGGCCTTAGACCTTATTTGGGCATACATTTTAAGCTACAGGGGAAAAAAAACCCAGCATTAACAAAAAATTAATTAATAACCTTGAATCAAAGACTGAATATAGTATGCTCTAGATTAGTAAGTCCCAAAGTGACAAGCACTGCCCCTGGGGGGTGGTGAGATAATAGAAGGGGGCACTAATAGGCACAATTGATGGAAGGGGGACACTGTTATTACCCTAAGGGGCTCTAGTCTGCAAGGTGAGGAAGACATGTTTGTGGGCTCCTCCAAGGAAGATTATCATAATATGCTTTAATTTAGATTAACAAAGCAAAATCAATTGTATCACTTAGGCCTAGATTTAGAGTTGGGCGGTAGCCGTGAAAACCAGCCGTGAAAACCACTGATTTTTACCGCCCTCTGGTATTTGGAGCCAGTCATTAAAGGGTCTAACGCTCACTTTCCAGCCGCGACTTTTCCATACCGCAGATCCCCTTACGTCAATTGCGTATCCTATCTTTTCAATGGGATCTTTCTAACGCTGGTATTTAGAGTCGTGGCTGAAGTGAGCGTTAGAAATCTAACGACAAAACTCCAGCCGCAGAAAAAAGTCAGTAGTTAAGAGCTTTCTGGGCTAACGCCGGTTTATAAAGCTCTTAACTACTGTGCTCTAAAGTACACTAACACCCATAAACTACCTATGTACCCCTAAACCGAGGTCCCCCCACATCCCCGCCACTCTATTAAAATTTTTTAACCCCTAATCTGCCGACCGCACGCCGCTGCCACCTACGTTATCCCTATGAACCCCTAATCTGCTGCCCCTAACACCGCTGACCCCTATATTATATTTATTAAACCCTAATCTGCCCCCCTCAACATCGCCTCCACCTGCCTACACTTATTAACCCCTAATCTGCCGAGCGGACCGCACCGCTACTATAATAAAGTTATTAACCCCTAATCCGCCTCACTCCCGCCTCAATAACCCTATAATAAATAGTATTAACCCCTAATCTGCCCTCCCTAACATCGCCAACACCTAACTTCAAGTATTAACCCCTAATCTGCCGATCGGAGCTCACCGCTACTCTAATACATTTTTTAACCCCTAAAGCTAATTCTAACCCTAACCCTAACACCCCCCTAAGTTAAATATAATTTTATTCTAACGAAATAAATTAACTCTTATTAAATAAATTATTCCTATTTAAAGCTAAATACTTACCTGTAAAATAAACCCTAATATAGCTACAATATAAATTATAATTATATTGCAGCTATTTTAGGATTTATATTTATTTTACAGGCAACTTTGTATTTATTTTTACCAGGTACAATAGCTATTAAATAGTTAATAACTATTTAATAGTTACCTAGTTAAAATAATTACAAAATTACCTGTAAAATAAATCCTAACCTAAGTTACAATTAAACCTAACACTACACTATCAATAAATTAATTAAATAAACTACCTACAATTATCTACAATTAAACCTAATACTACACTATCAATAAATAAATTAAATGCAATTCCTACAAATAAATACAATTAAATAAACTAACGAAAGTACAAAAAATAAAAAAGAACTAAGTTACAAAAAATAAAAAAATATTTACAAACATTAGAAAAAAATTACAACAATTTTAAACTAATTACACCTACTCTAAGCCCCCTAATAAAATAACAAAGACCCCCAAAATAAAAAAATGCCCTACCCTATTCTAAATTACAAAAGTTCAAAGCTCTTTTACCTTACCAGCCCTTAAAAGGGCCCTTTGCGGGGCATGCCCCAAAGAATTCAGCTCTTTTGCCTGTAAAAAAAACATACATTACCCCCCCTAACATTACAACCCACCACCCACATACCCCTAATCTAACCCAAACCCCCCTTAAATAAACCTAACACTAAGCCCCTGAAGATCTTCCTACCTTGTCTTCACCATGCCAGGTATCACCGATCGTTCCAGGCTCCGAAATCTTCATCCAAGCCCAAGCGGGGGCTAGACATCCATCATCCAGCTGAAGTCTTCTATCAAGCGATGGCTGAAGATATCCCAAAGAGGCTCCAAAGTTTTCATCCTATCCGGAAAGAAGAGTAGATCCGGACCGGCAACCATCTTCTTCCAAGCGGCATCTTCTATCTTCATCCGATGAGGACTGGCTCCATCTTGAAGACCTCCACCGCGGACCCATCTTCTTCTTCCGACGACTTCCCGACGAATGACGGTTCCTTAAAGGGACATCATCCAAGATGGCGCCCCTCGTATTCCGATTGGCTGATAGGATTCTATCAGCCAATCGGAATTAAGGTAGGAAAATTCTGATTGGCTGATGGAATCAGCCAATCAGAATCAAGTTCAATCCGATTGGCTGATCCGATCAGCCAATCAGATTGAGCTCGCATTCTATTGGCTGTTCCGATCAGCCAATAGAATGCGAGCTCAATCTGATTGGCTGATAGAATCCTATCAGCCAATCGGAATTCGAGGGAAGCCATCTTGGATGACGTCCCTTAAAGGAGCCATCATTCATCGGTAGTCCGTCGGGCCAGCAGGATGTTCCGTGTCAGAGGTCTGCAAGATGGAGCCGTTCCTCATCGGATGAAGATAGAAGATTCCGCTTGGTTGCCGGTCCGGATCGCCTCTTCTTCCCGGATAGGATGAAGACTTTGGAGCCTCTTCTGGACCTCTTCAGCCGCCGGATTATGGATCGTCAGCCCCCGCTTGGACTTGGATGAAGATTTCGGAGCCAGGACCGATCGGTGATACCTGGCATGGTGACGACAAGGTAGGAAGATCTTCAGGGGCTTAGTGTTAGGTTTATTTAAGGGGGGTTTGGGTTAGATTAGGGGTATGTGGGTGGTGGGTTTTAATGTTGGGGGGGGGTATTGTATGTGTTTTTTTTACAGGCAAAAGAGCTGAATTCTTTGGGGCATGCCCCACAAATGGTCCTTTTAAGGGCTGGTAAGGTAAAAAAGCTTTGAACTTTTTAAATTTAGAATAGGGTAGGGAATTTTTTTTATTTTGGGGGCTTTGTTATTTTATTAGGGGGCTTAGAGTAGGTGTAATTAGTTTAAAATTGTTGTAATATTTTTCTTATGTTTGTAAATATTTTTTTTTTTTTTTGTAACAGTTATTTTTTATTTTTTGTACTTTAGTTAGTTTATTTCAATGTATTTATTTGTAGGTATTGTATTTAATTAATTAATTTATTGATAGTGTAGTGTTAGGTTTAATTGTAGGTAATTGTAGGTAGTTTATTTAATTAATTTATTGATAGTGTAGTGTTAGGTTTAATTGTAGGTAATTGTAGGTAGTTTATTTAATTAATTTATTGATAGTGTAGTGTTAGGTTTAATTGAAACTTAGATTAGGATTTATTTTACAGGTCATTTTGTAATTATTTTAACTAGGTAACTATTAAATAGTTATTAACTATTTAATAGCTATTGTACCTGGTTAAAATAATTAGAAAGTTACCTGTAAAATAAATATGAATCCTAAAATAGCTACAATATAATTATAATTTATATTGTAGATATATTAGGGTTTATTTTACAGGTAAGTATTTAGCTTTAAATAGGAATAATTTATTTAATAAGAGTTAATTTATTTCGTTAGATAAAAATTATATTTAACTTATGGGGGTGTTAGGGTTAGGGTTAGACTTAGCTTTAGGGGTTAATCCATTTATTGCAGTAGCGGCAAGATTCGGTCGGCAGATTAGGGGTTAATAATTGAAGTTAGGTGTCGGCGATGTTAGGGAGGGCAGATTAGGGGTTAATACTATTTATTATAGGGTTATTGAGGCGGGAGTGAGGCGGATAAGGGGTTAATAACTTTATTATAGTAGCGGTGCGGTCCGCTCGGCAGATTAGGGGTTAATAAGTGTAGGCAGGTGGAGGCAACGTTGTGGGGGGCAGATTAGGGGTTAATACATATAATATAGGGGTCAGCGGTGTTAGGGGCAGCAGATTAGGGGTACATAGGGATAATGTAGGTAGCGGCGGTTTACGGAGCGGCAGATTAGGGGTTAAAAATAATATGCAGGGGTCAGCAATAGCGGGGGCGGCAGATTAGAGGTTAATAAGTGTAAGGTTAGGGGTGTTTAGACTCAGGGTACATGTTAGAGTGTTAGGTGCTGGCGTAGGAAGTTTTTCCCCATAGAAAACAATGGGGCTGCGTTAGGAGCTGAACGCCGCTTTTTTGCAGGTGTTAGGTTTTTTTTCAGCTCAAATGGCCCCATTGTTTTCTATGGGGGAATCGTGCACGAGCACGTTTTTGAAGCTGGCCGCGTCCGTAAGCACCGCTGGAATTTAGAGTTGCAGTGGTGTTAAATTATTCTCTACGCTCCCTTTTTGCAGCCTAACGCACTGAAAACCCAGCCATCCTGTGAACTCTAAATACCAGCAGTATTTAAAAGGTGCGGGGGAAAAAAAGCATGCGTAGCTAACGTACCCCTTTGGCCGCAGAACTCTAAATCTAGCCGTTAGTATTTAAATGTCCAATACTTTTTGATTTTATAGTTTGTTTTTAAATGATAGTTCAGGTTTATTTGCTATATGTGTGACTGTAATAGCAGCCACTTGCATAGAATATTTGCATTCTTTGTTTTACCAGCAATGTACATGAGCTGTTGTATTGTTAACATTAATGGCACCTTTGATGACCAGGGTTAACCAAGCCTGCACCAGTTACTTGCTTGGCACAGAAAGGGTTAACAGACCCTTTCCACCTTAACCAATCTGTCAAAGTCTAGCCACTCCAGGCAAGCCTGTGACTTAGTTCAGTGGGTGCAAGTTTTAATAACACTTTCTAGTCTGACATAGAAAGAATACCCAAAACTCCCCTTTAATGCCACCCGCACTAACCAATCTCTAAGCTGCCACTACGTAAGATTTATTATATGGGAACTCCTAAGAAAAACTTAGACTAGCAAATTAAATCCCAGAATACAATTTAGCAAGAAATAATCTAAAAATAACACACTATTAATACTACCAGTAACTTTCAGTAATGTGGTTTAAATATTAGACAAAGGCAAAAATGTAAGTGAATATTTATACTAAGCAAAAATCAAAACACAGTGCATTATTAATAAAAATATGTTAAATAATAGAATAATATACAAACAAATAGATTTTAAAATAAAAATTAGAAATAACAGAACCTAACACTGTACTAGCTTAAATGTCCGCGCCAGGAAGATTGGCAAGAAAAGATGGTCACTCACTCTGTTGGTACACAGCCTCCCATGTAGAATGAATCATTTGTATTGTTAGATACAAAATTTTATACATGTTCCTCTGTTATCAAATGGCTTGACCATACCTCTTACCAGAGGAACTAGGGAAATATCCACCCCTCTCTTTTTGTGACATGTCATAAAGCTTTGAATCCTTGGCTAAAATTATATAACATCTTATAACTTCTGTTTTACATATCCAGTGCATATACCCATATAAGCAATTTCCCAGTAACATCATGATGATTAGTTTTGTACCAAATATGACATGTTTGTCATATTTTCATCATCTAGTGTCATATATGTGGTCTAGCTCTGGTAGAGGGCACTGCTTTTTATTATGTTTCTTGTGCTAGCATTTTTACTTACTTGATGCATCAATACATATGCAATAACATTTGGTCAAGTGGAACTTAGAAACTATTTGTGACAGGAAGGCCTGTTCAGTTATGGAAAATACACAGAGAACTACAACCTCTCAAATAAAACAATATAACACACAAAGAACTTAACCCCTCTCACATACAATCATGAGGTTTTCATGACACCTCCCCCAAATAAGAGATGCAAAGGGAGGTGGCACATAAACCACTCCAGCTTCACCTAAGGGTGATGTGGGAAGCCAGATGTGGACCCGTTGCTCAGTGTGCCTAGATGAATATGGCTGCACCTCACTGATGAGGCCCACAATAGGCCGAAACATACATCTGGGGTTTTGCCATTTCTCTCGTTCAGAGAAGGATTGCCTGGTATTTCAGGACTGGACTGCACTGTTTAGTCAGGATCAGACTTATATACTACAGGAAAGTTCTTCTCTGTGAAAGGCACATGTTGAGCAAAAAGAGGCTGCTTCTTGGGTAGTAACTAGCCATAGAACAAGCTATTATGCTATTGTTCATTCCCAGGTTGAGCGCTACTCTCATTTCTAAGTATGCAAATTATGACCCTGAGGGAAGTCTCCCTAAGGGTGATGCGGGAAGCCAGACATGGACCTGTTGCTCAGTGTGCCTAGATGGATATGGCTGCACTTCACTGACGATGCCGACAATAGGCCGAAGTGTTGTTCATTCCCAGGTTGAGCGCTTCTCTATTTTTATGTATGTAAACTTTGACTCTGCATTCCTATCAGTGTATGTCCGGAATAGAACTGTGGTGCAGTGCAAATACATGTATCTGTATTTCTCCCATTTGGATCTTCAGTCTGAGTCAGTCTCTTTCCCCTAGTCTGTGTAATCTGCTTATAGGTCACAGCTGAGGTTACTGGGGTCTCTGTCACCCACAATCTTTCACACTCACTCTCGGGACCCTCAAGGAGTATTGTGTACCCTCCTCCCCCCACAAACTCTGTATTCTCTCTCTCTGCCCACTCTCACAGTCAGCCTGCCACTTCACATCATCAGCCAAAATTTGGGATCTTTCTGACTCTGGTACAGACAAGCACATATCTTCTTTCTGCCATTTCACTCAATTAACCACCAGATTTTGGAGATCGATTCAAGATTGTCCTCTGCATATAATCCACAAACGAATGGCCTGACTGAGAAAATTAATCAGATACTAGAAAAATATCTATGATCTTACACCTCCCACCTTCAGGATGATTGTTAAAATAACTTCCGTTGGCTGAATGCGTATATAATAATTCGACCAGTTCCTTCACTAAAACTTCTCTTTTTTATGCAACATATGGTTTTAACCTCAATTCCCTACCTACTCTACATTTATCTAATTCATCTTCTGCAGCTTCCAATTTTGTTAAGAACATAAAAGATACATTGCCTCTCCTAAAAACTAACTTGGCGGAAGCTATGTCCACTCAAAAACTCTACTATGATAAAAGACACACACCGGCTCCTCACTATAAATTCAGAGATCTAGTTTGGCTCTCAACAAAGAACTTACGGTTCAAAGTTCCCAGTAAGAAGTTGGCATCCAAATACCTTGGACCTTTTCCCATACAGCAGGTGTTGAATCAGAACGCCATGAAACTTACTCTAACAATTTCCTACAAAATACATTCAACTTTTCATGTATCTCTCTTGAAACCACATAGGGGGAACAATTCACCTGACCTTCATCCGAAACCTCCTCCCCTAGTTGTCCTTGATGTTCACATAGAGTATGAAGTGCAGTCTATCCTCAACTTCAGATTGGTTCACAGGAAGTTGAAGTACTTTATACACTTATACACAGGAAGTTGAAGTACTTTATACACTTTAGACATGGTGGACAGATTTTGGACTAGATTAAAAGTGGAATGCTAAATTAATGTGTGGCACTAAAGGGGCAACTATCAATTTCTAACAAGGCTCATAATACAATTAAAGGGACACTGAATTTTTTCTTTCGTGATTCAGATAGAGCATGCAATTTTAAGCAACTTTCTAATCAAATTTTCTTCATTCTCTTGGTATCTTTATTTGAAATGCAAGAATGTAAGTTTAGATGCCGGCCCATTTTTGGTGAACAACCTGGGTTGTTCTTGCTGATTGGTGGATAAATTCACCCACCAATAAACAAGTAATGTCCATGGTACTGAACCAAAATAATAGCTTAGATGCCTTCTTTTTTAAATAAAGATAGCAAGAGAATGAAGACAAAATTGATAATAGGAGTAAATTAGAAAGTTGCTTAAAATTGCATGCTCTATCTGAAGCACAAAAGAAAAAAATTGGGTTAAGTGTCCCTTTAGCTCTATTGCAAGCTTGTGGAAGGACTTTGTGCTCTAATTCATTACCCAGAAATCAGACCTCTGGTTAGTTAAATAAATTTCCCACAATTTCCCCCAAAATAAAGTGTACTTTTCATTTTATTAGATAAAAATTATGAGCAACTTTATTTTTAAATAACTGCACAAAACAGTTTTAAAGGGTTCAAGTGCTGGGTGTTAGAAAAATAATGGCACTGAAAAGTGCCTTTACAAAGCTGTCTATGGGGACAGTGTTTAAACTGTAAATATGTATTTATATGCTTATATACATATATATTTATGTGTTAATATGTGTATATACATATACATACGGTAATGAGGCCTATGTATCAAAGGTCTTGCGGACCTTGCTGAATGCGGAGAGCAATACGCCATACGGAGCTTGTTAAATGTGCCTCTATGTGTATATATTTATATATTTTTACAAATCTCAAGGAAGAAAAGTTTGAAGAGGTCACAGTAGTGTTCTCTCCAAAAGAGGCAGGGATTTCAGCACTCCATTTAAATGTTATATTCAATGCACACATACGTAAGTATTAATTTAGAAATAGGTGTTCCAGGCCTCCATGCACCCAAACAACTTCTGGGTCCCCTAAACCAAAACCACAAAAGATTGATATAAATAAAATAAATTTATTAGTGCAAACAAAGAAAGAAAAATCAAAAAAATCAATCACATACATTTAAGAATACATTGTGTACATTAAATGCATAGATAAAGCTGGCCAGCTCACTCAGGTTGATATGATGCAGGTGGATACCTAGATATAGGCTTTTGAGTTATTAGGCAACACCCCTACCAGTGGGTAGCCCTGTGTTCCAACAGGAATCTGTTACCATGGATAATAATGGGGATGCATGCGTAATCACTCATATGGTGCACAAATGAAACTGACAACACCTGTCTCAGAGGGTAACCCAAATGAATTTGAGAGTCTTGTTACCATGAGATAAATATTAGGATCTATGCCAGTTACTTATGTGCTGAACTATAACAATGTAACAAAGTATTAGATGCTTATACATTTACACACTTATATTGAGAAAACAACACCCTGACCAGAGGGTAGCACCAATATTGAAAAAAGGTTCCAGCTACCTTAGTACTAAATAGGGATCTATGTATCTCTAATAGTAGATGTGTAATCACAGCAATAACGGCAATAAGGCTTTGTCTTAAACTAAAAATCTAAAAATATCTAAAAAATATAGACTAACAATATATTTATTCCTACTCCCATTGTTTATCTCGCGCAGGATTGGCCTTGCTGGAAATAATTATTATTTTTGTAACAAGTGCGAACAACGTTTTTTGATTTTTGCTATTATATATTTGCAAGTATTGAAACGTCTAATATGTTATCACAATGTTGCTAATTTGTGTGGTTATGGTGAGAACCAATGACTATACTGATTGCATCTGATAAATAAAAAACTTTGTTTCATTTTCACTGAGGATATTTTCACCAATCCAACGAAAGGGCTGAGCTTAAATAAAGCGCACATGGAGTTGCTAAGTATACGCCCTGAGGAAGCCCCAATGACATTTGGTCACGTGGGGGGTGAAACGGCCGTTGGCGTGTGACGTCATTTGCACAGCTGAGAACCAGCCCCTGATTGATACTCGATGCAGCACACAGCTCTTCTAACTACAGCAGCAAGCAGGCACCGCACCCGGATTTTATACCAAGCTTAAAAGGAGAAGGACTACAAGCGCACTAAAGTGATTTGTAAAGTATTCATGGACTTACGAGTCTGTAATGGAATGTACTGTCTGGAACATGCATTAAAGCAATATACTTAAGCTTTAAAACAAAATCACAGTGGATGTGGAAAGCCCTATTAACATATATTTTATGTAATCTATACTGCTTGCACTATATAAGTGATTGCCGTTATTGCTGTGATTACACATCTACTATTAGAGATACATAGATCCCTATTTAGTACTAAGGTAGCTGGAACCTTTTTTCAATATTGGTGCTACCCTCTGGTCAGGGTGTTGTTTTCTCAATATAAGTGTGTAAATGTATAAGCATGTAATACTTTGTTACATTGTTATAGTTCAGCACATAAGTAACTGGCATAGATCCTAATGTTTATCTCATGGTAACAAGACTTTCAAATTCGCTTGAGTTACCCTCTGAGACAGGTGTTGTCAGTTTCATTTGTGCACCATATGAGTGATTACGCATGGATCCCCATTATTATCCATGGTAGCAGATTCCTGTTGGTACACAGGGCTACCCACTGGTAGGGGTGTTGCCTAATAACTCAAAAGCCTATATCTAGGTATTCACCTGCATCATATCAACCTGAGTGAGCTGGCCAGCTTTATCTATGCATTTAATGTACACAATGTATTCTTAAATGTATGTGATTGATTTTTTTGATTTTTCTTTCTTTGTTTGCACTAATAAATTTATTTTATTTATATCAATCTTGTGTGGTTTTGGTTTAGGGGACCCAGAAGTTGTTTGGGTGCATGGAGGCCTGGAACACCTATTTCTAAATTAATACTTACATATGTGTGCATTGAATATAACATTTAAATGGAGTGCTGAAATCCCTGCCTCTTTTGGAGAGAACACTACTGTGACCTCTTCAAACTTTTCTTCCTTGAGATTTGTAAAAATATTTGTTTATAGGGCCTGCACCCGAACTAATAATTAAGTGGATTTTTGATACCTTCTCCTTAACAGACTCAGTATATTGTATATATTTATATATATATATTTTAAATATTCTGCCCAATGCTGCACAACTTAACCCCTTTGCTGCGCTAGTTTTTGTGACATGTCTATTGGCATCAGAATGAGACTCCCATTGGAGACTATAAAAGCTCTCTCGTAAGCACAAAGCTTCCATGCAATCCAAATGTGAGGTTGCGTTCACATTGCGCTTAACTTGTAATACCAGAGCACATTTGCAGTTTTGTGCTCCACTCTTAATCTGGCCCTTTTTATTTTTGCCCAGGGAGCCAGATTCTCTAGAAACTGCCGTGGTCACAATTGCACAAGATTGTCCATCTGCACCTTAAATAGCTGTTTATGGAGCCAAATTATCAAGCTCCGGGTGCCCCCTGAAGGCTCGCCGGAAACAGAAGTTATGAAGCAGCGGTCTAAAGACTGCTCCATAACTTGTCCTAAAGCTCTAAAGTCGCGGACAGAAATCAACCCGATCTAATACAATTGGGTTGATTGACACCCCTGCTTGCGGATTGGCCGCGAATCTGCAGGGGGCGGTATTGCTGTCGGCATTTATCGATGTGCAGCAGACATGATATGCTACATCGTATCATGTCCACTCACACTTTGATAAATTTTCTGTATCAGTATATATTATTTTGAATCTTAAAATATTATAAAGTATCCAAATTACAATTATTGTGTATTTTGTTGTTTACATTCATGCACTGAATTGGGAAAGTTTTCAACTAATTAACAAAATAACATTTTCATTATTACTTTTTAAATTAAATTGCCATATTATTTCATCATATTTGTAAACAGTTTATTTGTCTCTATAGAGAAATTCTCTTATGGATATAGATCAAGTTCTGTCTGAGTATAAATTAGCTGTAAAATCATTCCTGATATTACATTGATGTATGAGATCACAGATGATTTACAACAGCTTATTCATCAGGTAAGCTGTTAGAACAGAGGGTTATTACTATTTAATCACTTTATTTATAAAGCCCCTCCTGAGTAACACAGTTGTTTTATTTTATTGACAATCTTTTATTGACTTTGATTTTAATTTGTACATGTAACATTTTATGTGCTTTTTCTCTCTAGGTGAAAAATGTTTTTGCATATGTTCAGTACTATCTTACTATAAATCACACTTTTACACATTCATTTACATTTTGATGATATATATATTTTTGTGTGTATATGTATCTCTCTCTATACAGTATATATATATATACAACGTATCTAACCTGTCATACCACCTTTTATTTCAATTAAGCTGATCAGGTTTCCTTATTTAATCTCCTTGTAACCAAGATGCATTGCTGGTTTATTGAAATTTATTGCCAAAGTAAAGCAGCTCAACTCCTTACCTAGAGTACCAAAACAAGATTCTCCTGATCAGAGAAACCTTTTGCCGTTACAAGCAGCTTCTGCTTCAAGCTCTCACAGCAGCTGACATCACCGCAGCACCGATTCATGCTACCGCTCTGACCGCACTCTCCCTGTCTAAACAGACAGCATACAGACTTCCAGCTACACAGAGCCATTACCACGCTGCACGCTCACTATTCCCTGCAAGTATTCTACCTACCCGCATCTGGGATTCCTCTCGCAGGCTCTGCTTCTGAATTAAGGTTCTGTATATAGAGTGCTTAAGTCTCTGTTTACTCATTTGACATTACTCTTTAAACAACAGTTGAATTGAACGGTAACACACCTGTTTGTATCTGTGCAGTCTGGGTTGCATATTTCACCTGTCTCCAGTGAATCTGACATTACAGACTTATACTGTTCAACCCTTATGCTTCCTGTTGCACAATATAAGACCTGCCTAAGATAAAGCTCATTAGTACTACTCATATTACTGGGTCTTATCACTGAGGCTAAATTAAAACAAGTGATTAAGTTAGTGTTTATCTTACTAGCAAGCACACTTAGTAACTTGTAACACTCCACAATTAATTATCCGGCTTAGAGGTCTTAAATATTTACTTAAATTCTTGCTGCAGATCACAGAGCTTTACATATATCACAGATCATTACATAATAAACCAGCCTTATCAAAATGGAGCCTTCTGATGTGACCCCACAACTACACAGCCTTAACCAACGTTTAGATAATCTGACCCAGGCTTTTAGAGAGCTGCAAGTAGAGAACCAGAGCCTCAAAGCCTGTTTAAGGGAAGTTTTATCTAATAGAAATACCGGTAACGACCACCAGGCTGAACCTCAGGTCTCATACCCAGAGAAGTTTTCTGGTGATCGCTCCACTTTCAGACAGTTTAAAAATGCCTGTCTACTATTGTTTGACTTACGTCCCAGGACCTATGCTACTGACCGGAGCAAGGTGCTCACTATATTGTCCTACTTGAGGGGAGAACATAGGGCCTGGGCGGATTCATTTTATGAGACCCAGGATCCTATCCTAAACTCTTTAGATGCATTCCTCAAAGCTTTGTCTACCCTTTATGATGACCCCTATCGGCAAGTTAATGCAGAAGGTAAACTAAGAAACCTCAGGCAGCTAAAAACACCGGTAGAGGAGTATATCACCCGCTTTAAGATCTGGGCCAGGGATTCCCTCTGGATTGAGGTTTCTTTAAAAAACCAGTATCACCTAGGATTGGCGGAGGACATTAAGGACGAACTAGCCAGGGTAGGCATACCAGACCACCTTGAAGAGTTATACGCTCTTACTATCACTATAGACTGTAGGCTTAGGGAGAGGAGACAAGAAAGAAATCCTTCTACTACTCCTGTACGCAGGGTTTTACCCACACCTCCTACTTCCAGTTCTTCAGCTGAACAGCCTATGGATATCAGTTTCCTCAGAGGACCCCTTTCCCCACAAGAGATGGCTAGACGCCGTACACTCAATCTCTGTATGTATTGTGGGGGGACTGAACATACAGTTAAAGAATGTCCTTTACTCTCTAAGCAGAAGTTAGGTAAGGCACTCACAACTAAACATTGCTTACATACAAAAAAATTATCTACCTCCTATCTTACTTTACCCTTACTTTTGCAGTGGGATCGACACAGGATAAACTGTAACGCCATGATTGACACCGGAGCATGTGCAAACTTATTGATTTAAGTTTAGTTGAAGTTAATAAAATACCTTTTTTGTTCAAAAGCACACCTATGCCTCTTAAAGTCATTGATGGTACACAACTAGCATCTGGTCCAGTCTCTCAACAAACCATCCCTCTCCTTGTTACCTCTACTTCTGCTCATTCTGAGACTATCTCTTTTGATATCATCTCTTCTCCAATTTATCCTATCGTTCTGGGTATCTCTTGGCTCAAAAAACACCAACCTACGGTTCATTGGGATTCTCTCACCTTATCCTTCTCATCACCTTACTGTACTTCCACGTGTTTTCCTAATTCCAACTTGCTTTCCACAACTACTCCTACCATTCCTTCTCCATACCTTGACTTCTCTGAGGTTTTCAACAAAAAGGAGGCTGAGACATTGCCCCATTGACCTTCTCCCTGGGGTGACCATACCCTATGGGCATATTTACCCCCTCTCAAGACCCAAATTAATCCATCTAAAGTCTTACATTGCTGAGAATTTAAAGAAGGGGTTTATCCGTCCATCCACTTCCCCTGCCGGAGCCGGCATATTTTTTGTTAATAACAAGGATGGGTCCTTACGTCCCATAATTGATTATCGGGAACTCAATAAGCGTACTGTAAAGAACCGATACCCACTACCTCTCATCCCAGAATTGATTGAGAGGTTAAGAGGCGCAACTATATTCACGAAACTGGATCTTAGGGGCGCATACAAACTTGTTAGAATAAGGGCCGGAGACGAGTGGCTGACGGCATTTAGGACCAGGTATGGTCTTTTCGAGTATACCGTTATGCCGTTCGGTCTCTGTAATGCTCCGGCAACATTTCAAAACTTCATTAATGACATCTTTAGGGATATCCTCGACACTTTTCTGGTGGTCTACCTTGACGACATCCTAATCTACTCTTCTTCCTACTCAGAACATATCAATCACGTCAGGCTTGTACTATCCAGACTACAGACACACAAATTGTATGTTAAGCTGGAAAAATGCCTTTTCCATGTCAGTCAGGTTTCCTTCTTGGGCTACAATATTAGTAAAAGTAACATCATGATGGAGGACAGTAAAATCACAGCTATCACCTCCTGGCCAAGATCCTCCAATATAAAAGACGTCCAACGTTTTTTAGGCTTTGCAAATTTTTACAGACGGTTCATTAAAGATTTTGCAGCCATCACCAAACCCCTCACTAATCTAACCAAAACCACTTCTGCCTTTCTATGGACTTCCCAGGCACAGAACGCCTTTGATCTCCTAAAATCGTGGTTTATCATATCCCCAGTTCTACAACTACCTAATAGCAAAGCACAGTTTGTCCTAGAGGTGGATGCATCAGACTACGCTATCGGCTCCGTTCTCTCACAAAAATCCTCTCCAAACAACTCACTCCATGCAGTATGTTACTTTTCCAGACTTCTGACACCAGCGGAGTTGAACTATCCGGTTGGTGAAAAGGAGCTTTTGGCTATTAAGTCATCTTTCGACCAGTGGAGACACTTATTGGAGGGCGCAGAACAACCCATAGTGATTTACACGGATCATAAGAACTTGCAATACCTCCAGACCAACCGTACGTTCCCAGCCCGTCAGCTCCGCTGGAGTCTTTACTTTTCCCGATTCTCCTACACCATCACTTACCGTAATGGAACAAAAAACGGAAAGGCTGACGCCCTCTCTCGTAAGGATGCTAGACTCCAGACAGCCCCATCCTACTCAACTATTATCTCCAAGTCCCACATCATAGGTCTCCTCTCCAAGGATTTCGCTGAACTAAAAACCCAACAACAGCTGGATACAACAAAATCTTCTTACCCTCTCTTACCTGATGTCAACGGAGTTCTCTGCAACCCCTCCAAATTTTATATACCTCCCTCGCTCCGCAACAAAGCCCTATCGCTCTCCCATGACTCTTCCTTAGCTGGTCATTTGGGTATACACAAGACCCTAGATCTACTTCGCAGATATTTCTGGTGGCCATCTATGAGACTGTCTGTTAACAATTATGTCAAGTCCTGTCCCACATGCCAGACTTGTAAACCCTCACATCAATTGCCTCTGGGGCTATTACAGAATTTACCTATTCCTGAACGCCCTTGGGCTAGTGTGTCCATGGACTTCATAGTGGACCTTCCAAAATCCGACGGCATGATGGTTATTTTTGTCGTTGTTGACTTATTCTCACGAATGGCACATTTTATTCCAATAGAATCACTTCCGACTGCTCAAAAAACTGTAGAACTGTTCATCAAAGAGGTTGTTAGACTACATGGACTCCCAACATCCGTCCTCAGTGACAGAGGGTCACAATTCACCTCCAAGTTTTGGAAATATCTCTGTCAATCTCTTTCTATTGAACAACATCTTACCACCGCATACCATCCGCAATCTAATGGGTTATGTGAGAGAACCAATCAGTGGTTGGAGCAATATTTGAGATGCTTTTGCTCCAACAAACAGGACTCTTGGCTATCTTTCCTGCCACACGCTGAATTCGCCTTTAATAACACTACCAACACCTCCACGGGGTATTCACCCTTTTATGCCAACAACGGACTCCACCCACGATTTCATCCGTTACCTCCAACTGACACTCCTTGTCCGCAGGTTAATGACCTGATCAATTCTATCAAACAAAGATTTACTATAATCAAGGATAACATTCAGCAAGCTCAAGCCACCCAGAAACGCTCCTATGACCTCCGACATCGGGCTCCTCCCGTATACAAGGTTGGTGACCTGGTTTGGTTAGCCACAACAAATCTCAGGATACCTACTCCTTGTAGAAAATTCAACAACCTCTTCGTGGGGCCTTTTCCCATCATCTCCATCAGCAACCCTCTCACGGTCACTCTACAGTTGCCCTCTTCCTACCGCATCCATCCGACGTTCCACATCTCCCTCATCAAGCCTTGTGACACCTCCCGATGTCTGCCTCTCCCTCCACCGTCTTCCCCGGCACCTGATTCTGAGTATGAAGTCCACTCTATCTTGGACTCTAGGCGTTGCCATGGTCAACTTCAGTACCTAGTGCATTGGGCTGGATTTGATTCCTCCGAGGATTCTTGGGAGCCGGCCTCCAATCTCTCTGCACCCCGTCTGGTGTCCCTTTTCCATAGGCGCCATTCTGAAAAACCCGCGCCTTGACACCTTTGGGGTTCCTTTGCAGGGGGGATATGTCATGTCTAAATCCATTCCACCTTACACAGCGTATCTAACCTGTCATACCACCTTTTATTTCAATTAAGCTGATCAGGTTTCCTTATTTAATCTCCTTGTAACCAAGATGCATTGCTGGTTTATTGAAGTTTATTGCCAAAGTAAAGCAGCTCAACTCCTTACCTAGAGTACCAAAACAAGATTCTCCTGATCAGAGAAACCTTTTGTCGTTACAAGCAGCTTCTGCTTCAAGCTCTCACAGCAGCTGACGTCACCGCAGCGCCGATTCACGCTACCGCTCTGACCGCACTCTCCCTGTCTAAACAGACAGCATACAGACTTCCAGCTACACGGAGCCATTACCACGCTGCACGCTCACTATTCCCTGCAAGTATTCTACCTACCCGCATCTGGAATTCCTCTTGCAGGCTCTGCTTCTGAATTAAGGTTCTGTATATAGAGTGCTTAAGTCTCTGTTTACTCATTTGACATTACTCTTTAAACAGTTGAATTGAACGGTAACACACCTGTTTGTATCTGTGCAGTCTGGGTTGCATATTTCACCTGTCTCCAGTGAATCTGACATTACAGACTTATACTGTTTAAGTTCAACCCTTATGCTTCCTGTTGCACAATATAAGACCTGCCTAAGATAAAGCTCATTAGTACTACTCATATTACTGGGTCTTATCACTGAGGCTAAATTAAAACAAGTGATTAAGTTAGTGTTTATCTTACTAGCAAGCACACTTAGTAACTTGTAACACTCCACAATTAATTATCCTGCTTAGAGGTCTTAAATATTTACTTAAATACTTGCTGCAGATCACAGAGCTTTACATATATCACAGATCATTACATCATGACATCTGTGTGCATTTAAATTGTGACTGGAATGTCAAATTTAAAATGGAACTCTTCAAATGAGGTATAGAACAAACTTAAATAGATTAAAAGTTACAGCCCTAGACGTTGAAAAATTGATTGAATTAGAAAGCAAAATGTAAGACTTTATTATATGAATTATCGAAATATGCTGTATGTTATATATTTATTAATTGTCAAAATATATAATTAAAACTGAACAAATATAATTTTTGGAAGGATGCATTGGAACGAAAAATATTTTCTTTGCTTGCGAGCAAACAACACTCAAAGTAATCTTTTAATGCAGGTGTTAGAAAGCGTGTGTATGGACAGCCTAACTGCTTTTTGCGCCAACAGCCGCCATCTTGGGTGCTGCGTTACTCTGCAGACTTGGAGGTCCTTCTGCACACGGATGACCGGACATGATAAGTGCAGGAGTTACCGGGCCTTACCTTCTAACATCACCGCCTAAGGCCTCACTTCCATTGAGTCGTTAAAAATGGAGCCGTAAGCTACCGAAGCGGACGACAGCTAAAAGTAATTTACGGCTCCATTTTAGTACCAGGTTTCCATTGAAAAGATTAGCGTGTTGCGCGCAGTCGCTCTTTTCGGCCGTACGTAAGTTTGCGTTGCCAACCGATGTCGGATTTGTCGAAAAGCGCGCCATAACAAGTGCATTGCCATGGTAACCCGACCTCTGTCTATAAGAATAACGGTTTGCGCCTGCGCTCTTTACCTGTGATCGCCTCTAGAGAGAAAGACACGGGAGCTAGTTGCGTTGGTAGGAGTTTTGGGTTTTTGAGAGTTGTTTGAGAGTTAGTGGAGAGTTTGATATTTGATTTTCATATATTCTTATTGTAGGCCTCATATAATATTAGGAACACACACACACATCCATACATTAGTTAATTAACACACATTAGTTTATACACACAAATACACACACACACACATACACACTTTTATTTGATACAAACACATTCACATTTTTTTTTTCATTAACCCCCATATCCCCATCTTCCTTTATTACTCCTTTCATTAATCCCCTTATTCCACTTCCCATCCCCCCTTTGACTACCCTTCCCTTCCTCACTATATAACTTGTTTTTTTATATATACATTTTGCCCATCCTATTTTTTTTTTTTTAACATCCCA
>NC_069499.1:1540643522-1540651022 GCF_027579735.1 Bombina bombina
AGTAGGTGGCGCAAAGAGGAGATGGGGGGCCCTGCCAAACTTTTGCCTGGGGGCCCTGGCTGGTCTCAGTTCGCCCCTGATGTATACCTTTTTTGAAACGCATTTTTTCTGGATTTTTTGTTGTTATTCTGTCTCTCACTGTTCAAATAAGCCTACAATTAAAATTATAGACTGATCATTTATTTGTCAGTGGGCAAACGTACAAAGTTAGCAGGGGATCAAATAATTTTTCTCTCACTGTACATGCTCCATATAAACAAGTCGACATTTCGACATATATATATATATATATATACATACATACATACACATATTTAGACATAAATAAATATATATATATATATATATATATATATATATATATATATATATATACAATATATATACATATATATAATAGGCATTTCCAGTCAATTACCTTGTCATATAACATATATTTCTTTCATGTAATTGGCAAGAGTCCATGAGCTAGTGACATATGGGATATACAATCCTACCAGGAGGGGCAAAGTTTCCCAAACCTCAAAATGCCTATAAATAAACCCCTCACCACACCCACAATTCAGTTTTACAAACTTTGCCTCCTATGGAGGTGGTGAAGTAAGTTTGTGCTAAGATTTTTACGTTGATATGCGCTTCTCAGCATTGTTGAAGCCCGATTCCTCTCAGAGTACAGCGAATGTCAGAGGGACGTGAAGGGAGTATTACCTATTGAATACGATGATTTCTCTAACGGGGGTCTTTTTCATGGGTTCTCTGTTATCGGTCGTAGAGATTCATCTCCTACCTCCCTTTTCAGATCGAAGATATACTCTCAATTTACCATTACCTCTACTAATAACTGTTTTAGTACTGGTTTGGCTATCTGCTATATGTGGATGGGTGTCTTTTGATAAGTATGTTTTTTATTTCTTAAGACACCTCAGCTATGGTTTGGCACTTTATGCATTTATATAAAGTTCTAAATATATGTATTGTACTTATATTTGCCATGAACCAGGTTCATGTATTTCCTTCAGCAGACTGTCAGTTTCATATTTGGGGAATTTAAACATTTTAAGAAATGTATTTCTTACCTGAGGTTTAGTCTTTTTTTCAATTGACTACTTTCTTGCTATTGTGGGTATTAGGCCCACGGGTGCGTCAAATGCTAAACTTTATTGCGTCATTCTTGGCGCGAAAATTTTTTTGGTGCGGAAAAAGACATTTATGACGCAACTTCGTCAATTCCGGCGTCATATGTGACGCCGAGACCTTTCACACGGCGGCGTCATTAGTTACGTGAGTGTGTCATTTCCGGTTATTTTTGGCGTTACGTTGTGTGTCATACTTGGCGCCAAATTTTTTTGCATTATTTCAATACCCCATTGATGTTTGCCTCTTGTTTTTTTCTTTATCAGAGGCCTATGCTTTTGCATTTTTTGCCATTCCTGAAACAGTCATATAAGGAAATAGATAATTTTGCTTTATATGTTGTTTTTTCTCTTACATTGAGCAAGATGTCCCAATCTGATCCTGCCTCAGAAGTTTCTGCTGGAACATTGCTGCCTGACATTGGTTCTACCAAAGCTAAGTGCATTTGTTGTAAAAGTGTAGAAATTATTCCACCAAATGTCATTTGTAATAGTTGTCATGATAAACTTTTACATGCAGATAGTGTTTCCATCAGTAATAGTACATTGCCAGTTGTAGTTCCTTCAACTTCTAATGTACATGATATACCTGTAAATTTTAAATAATTTGTACCTGATTCTATTCTGAAGGCTTTGTCTGCAATTCCACCTTCTAATAAACGTAAAAGGTCTTTTAAAACTTCTCATTTAGCTGATGAAATTTCAAATGACCAGCAACATAATAATTTATCCTCTTCTGATGAGGATCTATCTGATTCAGAAGATCCTTCCTCAGACATTGACACTGACAAATCTACTTATTTATTTAAAATAGAGTATATGCGTTCTTTATTAAAAGAAGTGTTAATTACTTTGGATATTGAGGTAACCAGTCCTATTGACGTTCAGTCTAATAAACGTTTAAATGCTGTTTTTAAACCTCCTGTGGTTTCCCCAGGGGTTTTTCCTATTCCTGAGGCTATTTCTGATATGATTTCTAGGGAATGGAATAAGCCAGGTACTTCTTTTATTCCTTCTTCAAGGTTTAAAAAATTGTATCCTTTACCAGCAAAATCTATAGAGTTTTGGGAAAAAATCCCCAAAGTTGATGGGCCTATTTCTACTCTTGCTAAACGTACCACTATTCCTATGGAAGATAGTTCTTCCTTTAAGGATCCTTTAGATAGGAAACTTGAATCCTATCTAAGGAAGGCCTATTTATATTCAGGTCATCTTCTCAGACCTGCTATTTCTTTGGCTGATGTTGCGGCTGCCTCAACTTTTTGGTTGGAGAATTTAGCGCAACAAGATTTGGATCCTGATATATCTAGCATTACTCGCTTACTGCAACATGCTAATAATTTTATTTGTGATGCCATTTTTGATATTATCAAAATTGATGTTAGATCCATGTCTTTAGCTGTATTAGCTAGAAGAGCTTTGTGGCTTAAATCTTGGAATGCTGATATGACATCTAAATCTAGATTACTATCTCTTTCTTTCCAAGGTAATAATTTATTTGGTTCTCAGTTGGATTCTATTATTTCAACTATCACTGGAGGAAAAGGAGTTTTTCTGCCTCAGGATAAAAAACCTAAGGGTAAATCTAAGGCTTCTAACCGTTTTTGTTCCTTTCGTCAAAATAAGGAACAAAAACTCAATCCTCCTCCCAAGGAATCTGCTTCCAGTTGGAAGCCTTCCTCTAATTGGAATAAATCAAAGCCATTTAGGAAACCAAAGTCTGCCCCTGAAGGTGCGGCCCTCATTCCAGCTCAGCTGGTAGGGGGCAGATTAAGGTTTTTCAAGGATTTTTGGATAAAATCTGTCCAAAATCATTGGATTCAGAGCATTGTCTCTCAGGGGTATCGAATAGGATTCAAAGTAAGACCTCCTGTGAGAAGATTTTTTCTGTCACGCATCCCTGTAAATCCAGTAAAAGCTCAGGCTTTTCTGAAGTGTGTTTCAGAGTCTTCAGGGGTAATCATGCCAGTTCCTCCTCAGGAACAAGGTTTGGGGTTTTATTCAAACCGATTCATTGTATCAAAGAAAGAAAATTTATTCAGACCAGTTCTGGATCTAAAAATTTTGAATCGTTATGTAAGAGTACCAACTTTCAAGATGGTGACTATAAGGACTATTCTGCTTCATATTCCGATTCATCCAGAACACTATCAGTTTCTGAGATTCTCTTTTCTAGACAAGCATTACCAATTTGTTGCTCTTCCATTTGGCCTAGCAACCGCTCCAAGAATCTTTTCAAAGGTTCTAGGTGCCCTACTATCTGTAATCAGAGAACAGGGTATTGCGGTGTTTCCTTATTTGGACGATATCTTGGTACTAGCTCAGTCTTTACATACTGCAGAATCTCACACGAATCAACTAGTGTTGTTTCTTTGGAAACATGGTTGGAGGATCAATTTACCAAAAAGTTTCTTGATTCCTCAGACAAGGGTCACCTTTTTAGGCTTCCAGATAGATTCAGTGTCCATGACTCTGTCTCTAACAGACAAGAGACGTTTAAAATTGGTCGCAGCATGCCGGCACCTTCAGTCTCAGTCATTCCCTTCAGTGGCTATGTGCATGGAAGTTTTAGGTCTCATGACTGCAGCATCGGACGCGATCCCCTTTGCTCGTTTTCACATGAGACCTCTACAGCTTTGCATGCTGAATCAATGGTGCAGGGATTATACAAAGAATTCACAATTAATATCCTTGAATCTCAATGTACGACAATCTCTGACATGGTGGATAGATCACCATCGTTTGGTTCAAGCGGCTTCCTTTGTTCAGCCAACCTGGACTGTGATCTCAACAGATGCGAGTCTTTCAGGTTGGGGAGCGTTTTGGGGATCTCTGACAGCACAAGGGGTTTGGAAATCTCAAGAGGTGAGATTACCAATAAATATTTTAGAACTCTGTGCAATTCTCAGGGCTCTTCAGTCTTGGCCTCTGCTAAAGAGAGAACCATTTATTTGTTTTCAGACAGACAATATCACAACTGTGGCTTATGTCAATCATCAGGGTGGGACTCACAGTCCCCAAGCTATGAAAGAAGTATCTTGGATACTTGCTTGGGCGGAATCCAGCTCCTGTCTAATCTCTGCGGTGCATATCCCAGGTGTAGACAATTGGGAGGCGGATTATCTCAGCCGCCAGACTTTACATCCAGGGGAGTGGTCTCTCCATCCAGATGTGTTTTCTCAGATTGTTCAGATGTGGGGTCTTCCAGAGATAGATCTCATGGCCTCTCATCTAAGCAAGAAACTTCCCAGATACCTGTCCAGGTCCAGGGATGTTCAGGCGGAAGCAGTGGATGCACTGACACTTCCTTGGTGTTATCATCCTGCTTACATCTTCCTGCCTCTAGATCTCCTTCCAAGAGTGATCTCCAAAATCATCATGGAACAGTCTTTTGTGTTGCTGGTGGCTCCAGCATGGCCACACAGGTTTTGGTATGCGGATCTGGTTCGGATGTCCAGTTGCCCGCCTTGGCCACTTCCATTACGGCCAGACCTACTATCTCAAGGTCCATTTTTCCATCAGGATCTCAAATCATTAAATTTGAAGGTATGGAAATTGAACACTTAGTTCTAAGTCATAGAGGTTTCTCTGACTCAGTGATTAATACTATGTTACAAGCTCGTAAATCTGTCTCTAGAAAGATTTATTATAGAGTTTGGAAGACTTACATTTCATGGTGTTCTTCTCATAAATTCTCCTGGCATTCTTTTAGAATTCCTAGAATTTTACAGTTCATTCAGGATGGTTTGGATAAGGGTTTGTCTGCAAGTTCCTTAAAAGGTCAAATCTCCGCTCTTTCTGTTTTATTTCACAGAAAGATTGCTATACTTCCTGATATTCACTGTTTTGTACAAGCTTTAGTTCGTATTAAGCCTGTCATTAAATCAATGTCTCCTCCTTGGAGTCTTGATTTGGTTCTGAAGGCTTTACAGGCTCCTCCATTTGAGCCTATGCATTCTTTGGACATTAAACTACTTTCTTGGAAAGTGTTGTTCCTTTTGGCTATCTCTTCTGCTAGAAGAGTTTCTGAGCTATCTGCGCTTTCTTGTGAGTCTCCTTTTCTGATTTTCATCAGGATAAGGCAGTTTTGCGGACTTCTTTTCAATTTTTACCTAAGGTTGTGAATTCTAACAACATTAGTAGAGAAATTGTTGTCCCTTCCTTATGTCCTAATCCTAAGAATTCTTTGGAAAGATCCTTACATTCTTTGGATGTGGTAAGAGCTTTGAAATATTATGTGGAAGCTACTAAAGATTTCAGGAAGACTTCCAGTCTATTTGTTTTATTTTCTGGTCCTAGGAAAGGTCAGAAGGCTTCTGCTATTTCCTTGGCTTCTTGGTTGAAACTTTTGATTCATCAAGCTTATTTGGAGTCGGGTCAGGCCCCGCCTAAGAAAATTACAGCTCATTTTACTAGATCGGTCTCCACTTCGTGGGCTTTTAAGAATGAAGCTTCAGTTGATCAGATTTGCAAAGCGGCAACTTGGTCCTCTTTGCATACATTTACTAAATTCTACCGTTTGATGTATTTGCTTCTTCAGAAGCAGTTTTTGGTAGAAAAGTTCTTCCGGCAGCTGTTTCAGTATGATTCTTCTGCTTTTTGATTTAAGTTTTTTCTTTCAAAAATTAAAATAAACTTATTTTTTTGGGCTGTGGATTCATTTTTTCACCGGAATATGGCTGTTTTTATTTTTATTCCCTCCCTCTCTAGTGACTCTTGAGTGGAAGATTCACATCTTGGGTATTGATATCCCATATGTCACTAGCTCATGGACTCTTGCCAATTACATGAAAGAAAACATAATTTATGTAAGAACTTACCTGATAAATTCATTTCTTTCATATTGGCAAGAGTTCATGAGGCCCACCCTTTTTATGGTGGTTATGATTTTTTTGTATAAAGCACAATTATTTCCAAATTTCCTTTGTTGATGCTTTCTACTCCTTTCTTTATCACCCCACTGCTTGGCTATTCATTAAACTGAATTGTGGGTGTGGTGAGGGGTGTAGTTATAGGCATTTTGAGGTTTGGGAAACTTTGCCCGTCCTGGTAGGATTGTATATCCCATATGTCACTAGCTCATGGACTCTTGCCAATATGAAAGAAATGAATTTATCAGGTAAGTTCTTACATAAATTATGTTATTTTAACCCTTATACATTTTTTTAATATTTATATATAGAATTTTTTTATGAGATAATGTATATATAAGTATAACAATTTATTTTAATGTACTTATGTTGTGCTTTTTTTACCCCTTTAACCCGACAAGCACTCCAGTGCATCCATTTGCTTTTAGAAAAATATTGCAGAGTGATTTTTTAGTGGATTTGCAGACTTCATCATTGATTGAACAGAAAACAGTGCACTAAATTACAAGTGGATCGCAAACAATAGTGCAGCGTGACTTATTCTTAGCGTGACCTTGCACTAAAAATAGCTCACTATCTGGTATTACAAGTGGATGGTAAAAGAGGTTTACCAGAGAATCTTAACACTTTCAACATTTATTTAGCGTGCCCTATATTAATAGATACAACAGGGTGTACTATTATCGCTCATATTACAAGTAGTGAGTTAAGTGTTGTGCTCAAGTGCAATATAAAATAGATCTGGAAAATTTAGCACTAAAGGAGACTTGGAGTAAAGTGTTAATGCTTGAAAATATGCATAACAAAAAAAAATTAAACTATATATATTAAATGTAAAATCAATCACCCAGATTACGAGTTTTGCGTTACGGTTTTAACTCTGAAAAAATGGCAATTTCAGCGTAAAAACAGTAACGCAGCCATTACGAGTAATGTCTGTATAGCTATACCGCAAGCATTTTAGCCTGTAACGCACTCATAAAAATGATGTTTTTGCGTGGGATTTCCATAGCGCCGGTATTACAGGTTGTGCGGAGAGGCTAAAATACTTGCATTACAGCCTATACCGACTCAATCCATACTACCATCTGAGAGCAGTAGTTATGGATTTTGTGTCACAAAAATGTTTCACAAAACTCATAACTAAAGTGTTACAAAGTACACTAACACCCATAAACTACATAGTAACCTCTAAACCGCCACCCTCCTGCATCACAAACACTATATTAAAGCTATTAACCCCTAATCTGCCACCCGCCCACATCCCCGCCACTATAATAAAGTTATTAAACCCTATTCCACCGCTCCCCGACACCGCTGACACAAACTAAACCTATTAACCCCTAAACCGCCAGCCCCCCACATCACCACTACTAAATAAAGCTATTAACCCCTAAACCGCTAGCACTCCAACATCGCCACTAATAAATTAAACTATTAAGCCCTAAACCTATCACCCCCTAACTTTATATTAAAATTACAATATCCCTATCTTA